>NC_088922.1:67405000-67552500 GCF_038396675.1 Hydra vulgaris | reverse complement strand
CACGTTTAATTACGTTTGATAATATTTTGCGATATTTTATATAGCGCATTTAGGCGTTGATTCAACGTTATATTTCAACCTTTACTCGACGTCTTTGAGTCACGTTAAATTGACGTTTTACTAACAACGTTACAAATCCTTGCAAAATAGACTGCTTTAACAGCGTTTATGCAACGCTTTTTAGGTAACGTTTTTTCAACGCTAAGTTGCGACGTTTATTCAACGCTTTTTATGTAACGCTTTTTCAACGTTTAGTTGCGACGCTTTTGTAACGTCATTTAGTAACGTTTTTTCAACGTTACGCAATAACGTTTAACCAACGTCTATTAAACAACGTTACATATCTTTGCAAAATCGATTACTTTGTCAACGTTTCCGCAACATCTTTTGCGACCGGTTTTCATCGTTGAATCAACGTTGTCATGTTTGCTGGGATAATTTATATTTTAGTTTATCGTTTTATTTTCCAAGAACTTGGCTCAATGTGAAAACACATTACAAGATTACCTTTCTTACATTACCTAGGATTTTTCTAAGATAAATGTAAACTATTCAGTATTTAAGGTGGTAGACGGCTAAAAAAAAAATTTTAAAATCTGACATTATTCCAATTGATTTTCTCATTTTAAACACGATAAATAGGATTGAAAAAAAAAAAATTTTTTTTTTTTTCCTCTTTCTAATTTTTGGGCAAATACAAGTGTTTTTAGGCCTAAAAAGTGCAAAGTTCTTGGAAAAGATATCTCAAAAAGTAAAATATATCAAGTCTCAAAATTTTACAGTTGTGTACCTTTTAAGTAGATAAATGTCCTGAGATAAACAAAAAATTTGAATCTTTTTCAATTTCGATGCACCATAAGCTTTTTCTATGCGTCTAAATTTAGGCCAAATTCCTGACCCCAAAACAGCCCAAAAAATTTAATTTTAATTTTTATCCAAAATTTCTTTATCTCAGGACATAAAGCTCATAAAAATGAACATCTGTACAAAATTTCAAATCAATTGGACAAATACAGCTCCCGCAATCTTATCCAGAATATGAAAAACTTTACAACAGAGAAAAATGCAAATAAAACTTTATATTTTGAAAATACAAATATATTAACACTTGAAAACGGGTTAAAACCCCCCCTTTTCATATAATGTTCCTTCTTCATCATTGTGCTTATCATCAAACCCCTTCCTTGTTGCTCTAAGCTTTTTTCTTTGTTTTTTAAACTTTTCAGATGATTTTATGTCCATAAGCTTTTCACGTAGCACATCACTATTTTGAAAACCGTTTT
The DNA here is from genome assembly GCF_038396675.1 of Hydra vulgaris. Lineage (NCBI taxonomy): Eukaryota > Metazoa > Cnidaria > Hydrozoa > Anthoathecata > Hydridae > Hydra > Hydra vulgaris. Next base: position 67,551,217 of record NC_088922.1, on the reverse strand, counting down.
TAGTAAAATGTCCTGGTAAAATTCCTAAACTGTGAAGAACATCTATCATACCAGTTTTACCATCATTAAACTGTATAACAGCAGATGCAACACTAATTTCAAGTGTTGACCTACCCACGTACACATTTTTTGGGCATTTTGTCCAAATTACATTATTGAGCGATTCATTTGCATTCTGTGTTTCTCCATCAAGACATCTTTTTAATAACTTGTTTGCACCAAGATCTTTGTGTGAAAAAATAGGTTTTATAATTTCACAAACAGCTTCTGGAATGTTTATACTGTTTTTATAAGTCAAAGTTTGATTAATCTTGTCCCTTTGATATTTACACCACGAATCGCTAGTACGAGGACAATACTTATGGCGTTCTTCATCGCTGCTGCTTTCAGAACAGTGATGAATTAGTCCTGCTATGGATTTTTTCATGCCATACAAATTCCCTTTGTTTTGTCGTATACTCATTCCATAAGAGTTTTGCAATGTATTAATGACTTTATCTGTCATCCTTCCTTTTCCAGTAAGTCTTTTACCATCTTTTAAAACTTTTCCCTTGTACAATACTTTAAGAGAGCGTAAAGGAGACCCAACTCTTTTTTGAACATGACTGACACATTCACTTTTTTCAATTTTATACCCTGGGTAAACATTATTACTTTCATTTTTTGGTAAGACTTACTGTCACCATCACCACAGTATTTTGTATAACGCAGTTTGTTAAAAACAGTTGATCGTTTAAATATTTGCAATGCCCCAATAGCTTCCATTGCACCTGCACTACCTTTGTGATTAACTGGGCAAATATGTGATTCTACACAGTCATTGTATCCCGGTATATCTTTGTTTCTCTGCCAATATTGGCAACTTTTACAATCCTTTATGAGAGTTTGAGTGTCAACACACTCCTCATTACTAATAGCTGTAACAACACCGTTCAGCGAGGAAAAACCGCGTCGCTGCCACGTTCCATCAACACTTACAGTAACATTTTTTATATCAGGGTCACCAATAGTAGACTCACTTGTACGTTGTGCTTGTGCAGCTGCTCGCTTCATTGAATCTTGGGCAACTTTGATATAAGACGAATGCAATTTATAGACAATGTTATTGTATGTTTTTTTTTGCATTGGTGGTGGACTGTTTATTATGTTACAAAAACTTTCCATTGCAGCATAACCTTTTCCAATTTCTCTGAAAGCTACACACATTCTGATATTAATGTCAAACGATTTCATGCCTTGTGTTTCATTATCACTGTTTTTTTCAATTTTTTTTGAGGTAAAAAACTCATTTTGCCATTGACATTTTTTTGCAGTGCAAGACAAAACAAGTTGATGTGAAAATCCTTTCTTTCTTGATAAATCATTATTCAATTTTATTAAAGATTGGCATTTTGGACAAGAACCAACAAGATTTAAAATTGAACTCAAGACATCAGAATTAAATATAATGTAACATTCAGGATTACTATCTTGACTAATACTTGGAGTATCAGAAGTAGGTAAATTTAACTTTTCAGCAGATGCTGATTTGCTTGAAGAAGTATTTGTTAGAGATGTATTATTTGATGTATTATTTGAACTTGAAGTAGTATATTCAGAAGTCAAGTGAATTTTATTCGCAAGTAATCTATAACATTTACGTTTTTTGCTTTTAGACTTATTTCTTCTTTCTGCAGAACCCATGTTGATAGTATGCACTTTTATCGAGTTAATATATAGTAATAAGCCAATTCAACAACGTTGTTCTTTCACACCATGTCATTTAAACATAGAAAAACAAAAAACAAAGAAGTAGCTATTGGTTTGAGTGCTTAGATTTTGTAAAATTTAGTTAAAATTGCCTTATTTTGACGTTGCTATGAGCGTTGCTAGGGGAAGCAAAATCACCCTACTAAATTTAAACTGTTTTTTTAGGCCTTTTTATGTTTTTTTGTAAAATAATATGTATGTTTTTAAAAACAGCAATAGTTAAAGTTTTTAACTAATCAACTTTTGAAAAATTACTTTTTTCAATGTTTATTAGCAGTCTACCACCTTAAATATTAAACTAGATTAGATATTTAAGGTACTACGCATTACACTCTACCGAAACTAAGAGGAGCGAGGTTTGTTGGCCATCATATAAGAGCTTTTAAGAATTTATTGGAGTCCTGGCTAGCTTATATGCTGGCCTACGAGAACTACGTAAATGAAAGGAAAAACCCTATAGCTACAAAAGCAAAGGTTCAATGGTTATTTAAGAAATTCAAATCATATAACTTTCTTTGCACTGGTGCCGTTTATCATGATTTTCTAGAGCTCATTGTGCCAGCATCAAAAGTATTTGAAGCAAATGAACTGTTGCCGCATGATATTCTAGCAACAATCAACCGAACAAGTTTAGAGCTCGAATTGAAGCTCGAAGAAATCGATACAGACATAGAATTTTTTAGATAGCTATGTATCACGTTACATGGTTATTGAGGGCAAACATAACTTACCTAAAACACTGTCTGGTCAGTTTAGTAAAGCTGGCGACAAACGAAACACCCCAGTAATAGAAAGTATATAATAGTAAACTTAGATATAACTTGGTTGACGTAGATCAAGCATTATGCTTAGTCAGAAATATTAAGAGAAAGGTTATATCCAGACGTAAAACAGTAGATTCACAAGCATAAAGGAAGTGTCTGAGATTTATTACGCCATGCGGCTCATTGACCCGCAGAACTGGACTGACAAAAAAGAGTTTGGCTTGGATGAAATAAAGTTTTTGTCGACGCGTTTTAAAACACCATTGGAACATTCCAGTTTTAATGAAAAGTTAGTTTTCCAAGAATGGAAACTATTTTTGATTCATTCAAGAACTAACCTTGAAGCAATGCTACGCAATCGCCAGACAAGAGATTTTGGAGGTCAACGTTCTTGAACAAAAAGCCATAGTTTCCTAATTTATTAAAAGTTATATCGATTATCTTTGCAATTTCCGGATCAAACTCAAGCGTGGAGCGAAACGTTGATCTGATAATATTCTAGTTACGGTGCTAAACACAATAACTAGAATATTATCAGATCAACGTTTATCTATGAGTCACGACACTCTAAATGATAGCATTAAGATATGAGGAAACCGTCGAAGCTGGTCAAAAAAAGGAATAATCCTGATTAAAAAGCGAGCAAAAGAAATTTATTTAAATAAGAGACGAGTGGTTCAAGTTGATGATGATCCAGTTGACTATATGACAACAGCAACAACATTGATTACAAATCAAGTTTTTGATGATGATGATGAAATAGACAGTGCTGATGAAGACATGACTGATGAATTAGTTGCATTCAGTTTCGACAATATAGAAGAGGAAACATCGTTGACAACAGTTGAGGGGAAAATCTGTAATTTAACTTAAAATGAATAGTTTTAAAAAAAGCAGATTTTCAAATTATTCTTGTGTTATTTTTTTAAGATTAAAAAAACTTAATTTAAAGAAGAAATTAAAAAAAAAAATTAAATAAATAATTTGAATAAAAAATATCAAGAAATATAAAAACCATTGACCGTTAATTAAGTTTACAGCGTAACATTTTAAAATACATATATCAAAACAACGAAGCAAAACTAAGTCGCTAAAATATTCTTCAATACTAAATCAATAAGAAGTTGCATTTTTGTTTGATATTATCTTTTTATAACATAAATAGTTAAAAATAAAATCACGATCTGACAATATACAAGGAGTTTGGAAGTATAAAAATCTACTTAGTTGAAGTAGTTTCATGAAAGTGATACTAGTTCAAACATTTTTGACGAAAGAATTATGTAACAAATAAAAAAAGATATAAAAAATAAAAAGCTTTTTATGAGCATTGCCTTCAGCAATTTTCATGATCGCGCTCGCCGACGTTATCTCGAGCGCACATAATCACACTCGATGATAACATATTCTAATTTTACGAGCGCAATATAACACGCTTGAAGATTTTCTTCATCACAAGCCCTGCATTATATTGTGGAAAGTCCTTTACAGCGTAGCGTTTGTATTGGGGAAGGAATAAAATAAAATAAAGTTAATAAAGTTAATTGATATTATCTGAGTAGTATTTTATCACCTTTCATTTAATGTAGTATTTATAAAGTTTTGTGAATTGGGCAATCGCCCCTTAGTTTGATTTAATAATAAAGACAAATAAGACAATTACTTTTGAATACAAAGTTTTCATTTGAGCCAACATAAAACCTTGCGGTTTCTTAGCGCACTGTGTAACTATACTGCGACATTTGTCTGGGGTTTTTTTTTTAGTTTTATCCCATTTTTTTTAAACCAAAAAAAAATAAAAATAAAACTTTCAATTGTAACTGCAAGGAACATCTTGACTGCCCTATGAATGGCAAATGCCTATGAAATATATTATTTACAAATGCATTGTTTCTTCGCAAAACAGTCTTTTAACATGTTCTGATAAACAATCTTTTAAACATGTCTGATAAACAATATTTTAAACATGAAAAATACTTAAAAGAGACTATGCTGTCTAAATATATTTGGCAACTAAAAGAAAAAAATATTAATTTTAAATTAAACTGGTCTATCCTAAAAACTGTGCCTGTAAATTTTCTTGATCTAAATTACTCATTTAGATCAAGAAAATTGACTGAATAAAAAATCAGAATTAGTTTCTAAATGCAGACATGAAAATAAGTTCCTTTTAAAAAACTATAAAAACAAATGACCAGTCTAAATTTATCCTAATTCTAAAGAATTCGTTTCATGATTCTTTAATTATCTAATGTAGTTACTTCAACTTCCTGGTTGCAAAAAACTACCGTTATTACATAATTAAATAAAACAATTCCCAACTTCCTGTGAAATAATTTTTCTATCATTTAAAATTTTTTTATGTTTAGACATTCTTCAATATATATATATATATATATATATATATATATATATATATATATATATATATATATATATATATATATATATATATATATATATATATATATATATATATATATATATACATGAGAGATATATATATATATACATATATATATATATATATATATATATATATATATATATATATATATATATATATATATATATATATATATACACATGAGATTATACATCTCAGCTTTCCTGATGATCCAGCAATGGTGAAACTGCAAGTCGAAGATAAAAGTTAGATAAGTGTTTTTTACTAATTTATATATATATACCTAATTTATATATATATAATTTATATATATATTTTACTAATTTATATATATATATATATACCGAAAAAATCCTTCGGAGGGATCAAAATTACATACCCATGGAATATCAGAACAAGTGATTTTAAAATCAATGATTTCCATCCGTGAGAGAAATTTGCATTTTAAGTTTTTTCCTATACCGGCTAAATTTTATAGATGGGTTTTTGACAAAATTTTAACTAAGCAACTATATAAAGATTTTTTCTTTTAAAATGTTTATTTTCTGAATAAATAATAAAGGAACAAGAACAGACCAAGACATAAAAATGATTTTAACTTCAGGAATGACTTCTTAGAATGCTTTACTCTAATAGCAAAAAAGTCATTGTTTTAAATATTTCTAAACATGTTTACTGTTATAACCTACAACACAGTTAGCCAAATGAGATTCATATTTTCGGTGAGTCCTGTCTCTCTTGTACCGCTGCCATTGAGGCTTTTTTTTTTTTTTTTTTTTTGTTAATTCACCTCCCCAAGGCCTAGAAGGCCACTACAGACGAGGAGGCTACATAATTGTGGTTATAACCCTCTCTCAACTCTATAACTCCGAAACACAAACCTTGACGAACAAGGCCGCTGCGCGGAGAAACAAGTTGAGCGCGGTACTACCAGGGACGTGGTGGGGATCGAACTCGGAACCTCTCGCTTATGAAGCGAGCGCTCTACCACTACACCACTACGAGGCTTGAAGTTTGAATGCAGAGCTTCGGTGGCCTGCTCACTGTAAAGTCCAAGAGCTTGATTGCTGATAGAGATGAACTTAGGCACATGGAAGAACACAGTGTGGGTCTTTGGAGTGATTGAGATTGGAAGTGCCAGATAGGCATCTTTGAATTTGTCAATGTGCTCTTAAAAGTTGTCATCCAGTTCTGTTCCAAAGCAAACTGTGACTACCTTTTCAAATTGTTGAAATGCTTCAACAAATGGCAGTGCTGCATCTACAGCTGGTTTTTGAAATTTTTGTTTTAGAATATCAACATTTTTCAAAAGCTTGTGGCAGTGTTGTCCTTGAAAATTCCATAGGCCAATCCTTCCCATCTGGCCAAATGTTGGTCAGATTCTTGTACAGATGGTTGGCAACTCCCAACAACAAATGTAACTCCATAGGTGGAATTGCTTTCAAAATTAGTGTCTCATCTGTTGCATTGAGCAGAGGTGTGTTAACGACATTTGCAAAATGCTTCGCACTCTTCAAGTCACTTCCTCTCTTAACAAATGCTTGATGAGCTTTTCTGATACTTCCAAAAGTTCTCAAGGAACCACAAGTGCCAAGGTTTGAGGAGTCAGCATCACACCAACAGCAAGGATGTCTGCTTGCATGGGATTCAAGACCACAGACAATGTTAGCTAATTTCATGTCACATGACAAGATATAGGAAATAGAATTAGCACCTGTCAGCTTCAAAAGGTTTTTGATATTCTCATATGTCTCAGGCATTCCTTCTGATATAGCTATTATTATCTGTTTCTTTACTCCAAAATCTTTTAATAAAGAGCTGCAAAGCCTAGGAGACTTGGTGGTACAGCTATCTCAAGAACACATAAACTCATCTTTAGAAAGTCACCTCCACTATCTAATCCAATCTTTACAATGTGTTATTCAGGGACAGCTTGTGCTGAAAAAAACAAATTGCAATAGGTGACTAACATTTTTACATTACACAACATCTCTTAGAATCTCATTGGTTGAACATTTTATTTTCGAAACAGTAAAGTGCTAAAAATTAATAAATCGATAGGCCCAGATCAAATAAATGGTAACGTTATGATAAAATCTTACGAGATCATAAAAACTATACACTTTCGGGTCTTTAGTTGTTCAATTAAACAAGGTATATTTCCTGATCAACTAAAGATAGCCAAAGTTACACCAATATTTGAAGGGGGGGGGGGGGATTATCAAATATAACTAATTATCGTCCAATTTCTGTACTTTCTTGTTTTTCAAAGATTTATGAAAGGATCCTTTACAATAAAATTTATGATCATCTTTCTAAAAATAAAATACTAAGTACAACCCAATATGGGTTTAAAAAACATAATTCCACAGAACACGCAGTGCTTCATCTGACTCGAAATATTGCAGATTCGTTTGAAAAATCACAATTTGCTCTTGCAGTGTTCATAGATCTATCAAAAGCCTTCGATACGATAAATCATGAGATTCTTATTAAAAAACTAGAAAATTATGGAATCTGTGGTAATTTTCTAAAATTACTTAAGAGCTATTTAAGCAATCGTAAACAGTATGTGCAAATTGATGTATTCTCTACAACAAATTTACTAGATATAACATGTGGTGTCCCCCAAGGGTCTATACTAGGACCACTTCTTTTTCTCATTTATATCAATGATCTTTATAATGCCTCAAATTTAAAAACAGTAATGTTTGCTGATGACACAAACTTTTTATTGTCTAGCAATAATATTATAACACTATTTAATGCCATGAACATAGAGCTAATTAAAATATCAAAATGGTTTAAGTCTAATAAGTTATCAATTAACATAGAAAAAACTAAATGAACTCTATTTCATTCAAAATCGAAAAAACATCTTTTGCCAAATGATATGCCTCAAATATGTATAGATAATATTCAAATAAAACAATCAAAAGTTATACTTTTTCTTGGTGTTTTTATTGATGAAAACCTTAGGTGGAAAAAACATATTGAAACCTTGCGCAACAAAGTTTCAAAAAATATTGGAGTACTATATAAAGCGAGAAGTTTTGTAAATAGACACGCATTAATTCAACTTTATTACTCACTTATTCAATGCCATCTAAATTATTTAAATATCGCATGGGGCAGTGCTAAAAAAAGTCAATTAGATCCTCTTTATCGGCAACAGAAGCATCTAGCACAACTAATAAATTTTAATGATCGTTTTACTCATGCAAAACCACTTTTATTCAAAATGAGTATTCTTAATATATACCAACTAAATGTTTTTAACACTCTTTGCTTTATATTTAAATGTAAAATAAACTTAGCTCCAATACCTTTTCAAAATTTATATGCAATAAAACAAAAAACAAATATGATCTAAGAAATGACAATTTTATTTATCAACATTATTCGCATACAAATTTTGGAAGGTCTCTTATATCTTATCGCGGAGCTTATTTGTGGAACCGAATAGTTTTAAAAAATTTGGATTTTTCCCAAAGTTAGAATTTTTCTTCTTTCAAAAACAAACTGAAAAAAGTTATTTTCTATTTAGAAAATATTTTCGAGTTCTTCTGATCTCGTTTCTCTTTTGCAAGTGTTTCTAAATCTAATTTAAAATATTTGTTTTTATTTTTTATTGTTTTTTTGATCGGTATTTTATTTGTATAACGGTTTTCATAAAAACGGTATTTACTAATTTCAAATATTTTATTTTATTTTTTTATTGTTTAATTAAACGGTGTTTTATAACTGAGTTTGATTTATTTGTATGAAGGTTTTATTAAACGGTATTTACTTTTTATTTTATATTTTTTGGAAATAATTGGTTTATAATTTTTGTATTGTTAAACGGTTCTCGGTGACAGGATCTTATGATCCTCTTCGAGTTTCCGTGTTCTTCATATATTATGTACCAAAGACACTTTTACCAGAGAATGTTGTTAAATGAACAAAAAAAAAAAATGATCCTTGAGCATCTATCCGTGTTGTGCAAACTTTTCAGCAAAATTTTGCTCAACAAGTCTTTGAGGGGTAATAGAGTTGAGGGTTGAGACAAGCTGTGACATCTTATTATTGGACAGTCCTATATTAAGTTGCACAGTTGCAAGGCTTTCAACTGGAAGAGGATCTCTGAACAGTCAAGTTGGAGTAGCTTTGCCTAAAATTTTAAGAGACTTAGTGCATAATCCAAAGCATGTGCATTTAATTAATTCTATTAATGCAAGGAGAAATCATCAAATAGGTAAACCTTGCACAAAATAATAAGTACTGTCTTATCTAAGAGTTTATTCTTTCTGAAATTAGAATTTAAGTTTGAGTTTTAATGAATATTGGCACATATAAAAAACTTACCAAGTTTTAATGGTAATTTAGGACCTCCACCTGATTGGCTGAGTCGAACTGTTTTATTTGGAGATGCATCTTGAGTCCCTAACACTGAAGATGCCACAAATTCAGCAGTTTTTGTGTTTGCTTTTGTTAGGGCAATCAGATTTGAACTTCTGACTCCAGCAGTGCATTTATGGGGTAACCCTGGCCCAAGTAATGTTAGAAATTTTGTACATCTTTTTTCAGTTTTAGTTGACTTTTCATGTTTTGTATCAACTGCCAATGGAGATCGTGCTTTACATTTTGTTTTGCCAATTTGACAAATGATACAATCACAAGGCAGAGATTTTCTTGTTTGTTGCTTCACAATGATTGAATTAAAATCATAGAGTTTGGGAAACGGCTTTGTTGATGTTCCTTTGTCTATTTTTTGCAAGTGAAAATGACAGTTTGTACACATGCCATATGTAAGGCGATCATCTGCAAAGTTTAAGGGTATAGGGCTATGTTTTGTCAATCTGTTGATCAGGAAAGGTGTTAAGCAGCGATCACTCTTTGACATGCAGAGAATGCAAACAGAGTTACGACATTCAGAATGATTTTTTGCAGAATTCGACATTTTCAATAAATTTAAAAGTTTTTTATGAAATATTTATGTCTCCTAATGTAAAAACAAAGTAAAAATGGTAAAAATTATCAAATGTTTAGGATTATTTGGAAATCAAAACAAAAGTAGAGTAGAGTAGGAATGAGGCAACTCTAATTTTAAGAAATGCGTTAAATTAAAATTTTTAATTTTACTTACTATTGCTTAGAAATTCATGTAATATAATAATGTTATTTTTGTTATCAAAATAAAAGACTACATTTTTAAAGAATAAAAAGTTATGAATAATAGCCAAAGTTGAAATTTTGTCTAAACCCATCTCTCAAATTTAGCCGGTATAGGAAAAAACTTAAAATGCAATTTCTCTCACGGACGGAAATCATTGATTTTAAAATCACTTGTTCTGATATCCCATGGGATATAATTAATGACTAACCCCTAAATTATGGAACAGTGATATATATATATATATATATATATATATATATATATATATATATATATATATATATATATATATATATATGTATATATATTACCCAATAATTTACATTAATATAAAAACCATTAACTTATTTACAAAATAATTGTTTTTTAAAAAAACTAAAAAACGCAAATTTAATTGACCTGAATGTTTTTAAAAACATTTTGAATGCTTTTAAAACATTCTTAATGTTTTTAAAACTTTCTGAATGTTTTTAACAATATAAACAATGTTTCATTTTTTTTTTTTAATAAAATGTTTTTATTTTTATTTTTTTTACTGTAAGTCATGCGCGGAATGTTGCTACATCGACAATCTTATAGCCTGACTCGCAACGGAGTGCTGTTACATCGACTGAGGGTTTGGTTGGGGCAGGCAGTCTATCAACTATTAAAAAAAAAAGTTCCGGTCTTGCATTTTAATTTTTACTTTTTGTCAAAATAATATGGAAAAAAATTTCTAAAAACATATAATATATATATATATATATATATATATATATATATATATATATATATATATATATATATATATATATATATATATATATATATATATTCTTCCTGATGAACCTACTGATGGTGAAACACAGTGTAGAAAAAATTAGATTAGTGTTTTTACTAATTTATTATTGCTCTGTTCTTGTAGAATACACTACTATATATATATATATATATATATATATATATATATATATATATATATATATATATATATATATATATATATATATATATATATATATATATATATATATATATATATATATAAATACACACACACACACATACACACACACACACACACACACACACACACACACACACACACACACACACACACACACACATATACAAACACAGATGAGGAATGGACTTGCAAAATCTGATAATTCACTTTTTCAAAAAATCTGACTTGCGCACACCACTGGATAATTCAGGACATGCAGAATCTAATATTTCTATCACAAATTCAGTGGTTAAAATCAAGTAGTCCATGCAAAACCTGATAAATTATTTTTTGTTTTTGCCAATTATCTCGAAATGACAAAAAAGTGAGTTATCAGGTTTTGCAAGTCCACTCCTCAATTATAAACATACACACGCACACATATAAACACACACACGCACACACACTCATGCAAACACATCTATATCTTATCAATTTTTTAAAATATGTAATAGATGTTACAGACAGTGGATTTAGTCAATAATATCAAATAAATTAACAGCACTGCATGCTGTCAACTTTGTCAACTGTCTGTTTATGTACATTATGGTGCAAGATTAAAGTTATTTTTTTTATGATAAAAATGCATAATATATTTTTTTTTTTTTTTTTTTTTTTTTTTTTTTTTTAGTATTGTATTTGCCGATTGAAAATAATTTACACTCGTAATTTATAAAAACAAATATTTACATGACTTGGGCTTGAAGAAGACAAAATTCATCTTATCATTAAGCCCCCCCCTAAAAAAATGCATATTCATCAAATAAAATGTTTTAACAAAATGCAAAAAATAAAATATATAACGTTTAAAATATTTAGTAATTCAAAGAGTATTTATATTTAAGAACTGATTAGTAAAATAAGATGATATATAAGTAATAATATTACAAAAAGAATTTACAATAACTTTTTTTAATAAAAATTGAAATTATAAAATTTTACAATATTTTTAGTAATTAGTATTTCAAATAATAAAACTTAAAAAAATCGTTTGTAAATTCAAAACTTATAAGATAAGAAATACATTTACAATAGCAGACTGTTGTTTAGAATATTAAATATAATATTAAAGAGTAATTAGTAGGTTAATTTTTGTTTTTGTTTGCTAGTTTAAAAAGCTTTTTAGAAGAACTTTAATTCATTTTCATGTATCATCAGTAATTGCTTAAGTTTTGTTTTAAACTGGTTTAAAGAATAATTAGATTTCAGCTCATTATTTAATATTGTATTCCACAGCTTAGGACCTCGGTTAGCAATTGAGAATTTGGTTGCTGAATAATGTGTTTTGGATTGAATGCAATTGTTTTTTGAAAATCTGGTAGGGTATATGTGGTTTATTTTTTCAAAAAGTGAATTAAATAACATTGGTGATATTTTTTTATCAAGTTTAAACATGAAGATAAGAATATGGTAAAGGTTTAGTTTATATACATTTAGAATATTAAGTTTATTAAATAATGTTTGAGTGTGAGAGAAACGGTCTACGTTTGTAATTATCCTTATAGCCTGTTTTTGTTTACTAAACAGTTTTTTTACTTTTGTTGCGTTTGTGCTGCACCAAGCAACGTTTGCATAATTTAAGTAGCAATGAATTAAAGAAAAATATAAGTTTTTTAAACAAGATAGATTTAAAAACTGCTTGGCTTTATACAAAACACCTATATTTTTTGATATTTTATTTTCAATTAGACCTATGTGGTCCCTCCAGGTTAAATTTTCATCCAGAACCACACCTAAAAATTTTATTGATTGCTCTCTTTTTAATAATATTTATAATAAAAATTTTTTAATAATATTTATAATAAAAATTTATCTTTATAAAAAATAAAACAGGATTTCAAATGTGGGTATTTTAAAATCAATTGTGTTCATAAAACACACTTTCTATCATGACAGTGATACCTTCAAGAAATCATTGTAGGAAAAAATGTTATATCTGCAAATATGATATGTTTAACTGGGTTGGTTGGCATTTGAAGTTGATGAAAGAAATGAAGACGCCCTTGTAAAATTCATGCATCCTCATTTACCAAACACTTTATTACACTGGCCAAGTAGAGATAATTGTTGTTGGATTCCTAAGCCCCATATTTAATTTATGATAAAAAAACCATTATCTTTAAGAACAGGGCGCATATACCAAATAGACACAGATGATTTGCCAAAAATCCAATCTTTAAATTAACTCCATCATATTACACCAGTTTTCTTTTATAAGCAATTTATGAGTTAATCAGATGCAAATTCTGGTTTTTTATTGACTAGATTCTTATTTAAAGCTTGTATTTTTTTTGTTTATTTTGACTCAATATATTACATTTATTATGAATTTTTTACTTTAACTATTGTTAATGGTTTTAATTTTATAATGGAAGTTTTCAAAATAAGCAATTTCTTAATAAGTAACTTTCAAATTTATTTTTTCATGATAATTCGTTTAATTATTTTTAACAATCCTCAAAAAACCTGCCTCTCAATTTGTACCAAAACTCTCTTTAATATATCTATTTTATTAAAAACAATTCTCAAAAAATTAATGCTACCATAGTTACCAGACCTCCTTTCCGCCTTTTTTAGAATTTCAAAATAGTAGTTATAGCTTAATACAATCCCAGTATTGATAAACTTCTAATTGCTTTCATTAAAAGCAAATATCATATTATGATTCCTCGTCTGAAAAACCATACTGGTGCTCATTTTCAGCCTAATCACATGTTTAGTTGAACAGTAACTTGTAAAACAAGAACAAAAAAACTGCAAAAATAGCTGATTTAAAAGTAATAATATCTTCAAAACCTATTCAATATCAGTGTTAAAAATTTGCAAGGTAGTCTATGTTATATAGGTGAACATTTTTACAAAGTATGTAGGAAATCTGAGATGGTGGGTTGCAAACCTTAAAATCTTGTCCCATTTTCTCATAGAATACCTCAAAGGTAAACTAATTTTTTTTAATTCTAGATATGTTTTGATGATGTTTGATGTCTATATGTATATATATATATATATATATATATATATATATATATATATATATATATATATATATATATATATATATATATATATATATATTAACATAAATGTCTTCTATAAAATATTTATATCGATTTTATGTTCACATTTGTTTATATTTAGATAAGAGAGCACTCAAAAGTGTAAGAGTTAAAAAGTTAGTTATAAGTATTATAATTCATTACTAAGTTCATAACAAGAAGAAAATAAAAATATAAAACTTCAAAATTATTGAAGACTGTTTTTTACTTTTTATTTCTGCAAAAAAAAAAAAGGGTTCAAGATAGGTATTGTATTTTGGTTTTTAACAATTTTTAACTTAAGTATAAACAAAAAAAAAATGTTTTTAAAAATGATAAAAAGTATTTTATTGATTTCATATTTATTTTTTTAGTGATGACAATGGACCAGATAGGTAAAAATTATTTCATTAATAAATTATAAATTTTCTGCTATCTTATATTTATGTTTTATTATTTTTTTTAGCTTGCTTAAGGTTAGACCTAAGTATGTATCTTTATTAATAAATTTTAAACTTGATTTTTCAAATGGTTTTATATTAAATAAAAATAATAATTTGATAAATTAAGTCTTCATTATAGAACAGAAAAGAAAACTTGGGTTTTGTTGTTAAATTGTTGAGTTATTTTGTAAATAAATTTAGTAATTAGTTATTGGAATTTGATTTTAAAGAAGTTGTACAGATTTGTATTTATTTAATAATAAAAAAAAATCTAATATTAAATTTGGGACTAATGGCATATGGCGCCAACAATGGCATAAGTAGGAAATTTTAAGTATATCTATATTTTAGATGTATATTGAGATATGTAATATAATTATATTATTATGTGCTTGCATATACTTTATCAAAATTGATAAAAAATTTTTTGAAAGTGTTCATTTCATTACTTATTTGTGTATTTGCTGTTAAAGTGAAATGTAAATCACGGAAAATTTAATACTTTTTATGTAAATCAAAGTAAATTTGTTTTCAGAAAATATATTCAAAAACATACAATCTATTTTATATATATAATACTTGCTAAAAATAATTTGTTACAATTTTCATATGAACGGAATATAAACTGCAACATTACTTTTATTTACGGAAACCATCCGGCAACTGGGTTGCTGTAACCTTTCCGTTGTTTAACGGTTTAATTTAAACGGAAGTATTTGTTTATTTACGGCAAAGTTCTGGCAGCTGCAATGACCAAACCTCCTTTTATTTAACGGAAAAAAACCTATAAAATTTTAACGGAAACCTATTTAATTTTAACGGAAAAATCAGTTTGTTAACGGAAACTTCTGTTTATATGCGGTGGGTTTTTCCGTAAAATAAAGGGTGGTTTGGTTATTGGCAGCTGACGGAACTTTTCCGTTAAAAACGCGCTTTTTTTAACAGTGTATGTCTAAGTTATTATACTTCTCTTTAATTCATTGTTTTATTATTTTTTTGCCAAAATTACACGGGGTAGCATGCAATCTACAAAACTTAAAAAAATACTTAATGCTTAAAATCATGCGTATATGCGTATTATATACAAGAAAAAGGGGAGCACACTAAACCCTTAATGAGAGACATAAAAATGATGAATGTTTATGAAATAAATATTATTCAACACCTAATTTTAATATATAAATATACAAATACCTCACTCCAGCTAAATTTATTTGTAAGTTATATGCGGTAGTGGTGTAGTGGTAAAGCGCTCGCTTCATAAGCGAGAGGTTCCGAGTTCGATCCCCACCACGACCCTGGTAGTACCCCGCTCAACTTGTTTCTCGGCGCAGCGGCCTTGTTCGTCAAGGTTCATGTTCGGAGGTATAGAGTTGAAAGAGGGTTATAACCATTTTTAAGTAGCCTCCTCATTTGTAGTGGCCTTCTCTGCCTTGAGGAAGTGAATAACAAACAAACCAAAAAAAAAAAAGTTTGAAAAAAATAAATAATATAAAAGTATTTCGTTAGAACAAACCAATCAAATTTTTTTAAATTTATAATGAAATTAAATAAATATACAGAGTTTTCAATAGAATTTCGAGAACCTAAGATAGGGAACTAATTTCAACAACAAAAAAAAGGCCAATAAAGATATGGTAAACTATAAAATCATTAAACTCATTAAAGTTTCAAGCACTCTTTTAGTTATTTCTGAATTGGTTTATATATTTTAAATCTTTGACTTTTGAATTGGAAATTTTATATCTTACTTTGCACTTTATTATCTGCACTTTATTAGAGCTTATTAACGGTATTTATTTTCTTAAGGAACTCTATGAAAAGATTGAGATAGTATTGCATCACCCATATCTTCTTTGTGTTCTGACCTGTTTTTTAAATTGCCTTATTAATTTATATTGTTTTTATGTGAAATCTTTATGTTTTTTATTTTTTCGAAAGCAAAATATAGATCTATACTACTATACAACTATAAAACTATGCTACACAAAAAAAAATAGCAACGTGTAAACAAAAAAATACGCTTTCTAAACCAGACAAATCCGACCTCTTTACAGAGCAGGCATTATTTTATTTGAGAGCCATTATTATAATTTTTGAAAAATTAAACTAATTTAAAACATTAATTTTAAAGGTTATACTTCCCCACTCGTTTTTGAATATTTTTTTTAGGAATCTATATATTTCTAATATGTAGATTTTTAAAAAATGCACGTTTTTTTAACAGTAAATCTGGGAGGTTGTTTAAAAGAGGCATGAAACTTTAATAAAATTGTGTGGTGCAAGTTTAAAATTATGGGTTTGTTTGCTTACAAATTATTGAATCCAAAAATTATCTCTTAATAGATGGCCTTAATAGGGTTTCTGGTGAAGTGTACTATTGGGGTTAAGGCCTGTTCTGAAGAATTTCGGAGGATTCAAAAACCGAAATACATGTATTGATACATAAATGGAAAGTTAACACATAAAGAAAATTAGACGCTTGTGGTTTGTTCAAACATGGATAACGTCAAATAAAAATAAAGATAGTTTTACTTTATCACTATTACATATTATTTACTATATTTTATTCCACCATCAGTTATAATTTATACTTGTGTTTTTGGTGACAGATAAAATAAATTCCAGGCACAACTATGAGGGGCTGTCCATTAACTACATCAACAACTATTAAACTTCTCCCCCCCCCATCTCTTTTTTGCCATACTTCAAGAGACTCAACATTTACCTCGTATCCCTAAACACTACGTTACAAACGGCTACTAACGCCGCCTCAAATTACTTTTTTTAAGTAAATAGATTTATTAATAAAAGTAAAACTGTTGACGTCAACTTTTCTTGACCTTCTATTCTTCCCCTTGTCAACAACTGCCAAAGCATTTAAGAATCCTCCCCCCCCCAATTTTGTTGATTTTTTTAATGTAAAGTCCAAATAATAAAAACATTCAGAATCCTACCAATTAGCTGTTCTGTGTAAGAAAGAGCTGAAAACCTATAATTACTTTTAAAGCAGGAGACTTGCACGACCTCTTAACACATTTCATGCTTCTAATTTTACTAAACATAAATGTTTTTCGTAGTATTTTTTATTCAATGCAAGGTGTTTGCAAATGGCGGATGTGTTTATCTAACGGTTGATAGGAGAAAAAAAAAAGAAAAAAAGAAAGAAATATTTTGAATAAAAAGAATGAAACTTATCAATATAAAAGAAGATAAAGACATTAGCAAATTATAAAAAAAGATAACTTCTTATCGTTTGTTTAAAAAAAAATTACTTAAGTTATAAATTATTCAGTAAATAAGTCACCAATTAAAGAAAGTGTTTGAATTGAATGCGGCAGAATATCTGCTTACAGATAAAAAATAAAAAAAAAAAAGAAATAAGGAAAAAACAACAAAGAAATTCGAATTTAGAAAAAGAGCTTTTAATTATTTGCCATCTATAAGCAAGTCAAGTAAAAAGAATAGCAAATAAAGAAGTTTATAAATTTACGGTTATATTTGAAGTTGTATTACCCTTTTTATTTTTATTAGGGTGTTGTGATATCACTACCGAACTAATGAAGTATCAAAAAGCACTGAATTATCAATAAAAATGGTATTGAAAGTGCGATATTAAAAAATTTCAATATCAATATTTCAATTTCAATGTTTGAAAGTGAAAACATTTTTTCCAATAATGAAAATTGTTCACATCACTACCGAAGTCCCTTTTGCCACTACCGAACTCAATATAAAAAAAAATGGTAATAATAATAATAAGAATTTTTTAAAATAAATTTGATTAAAAATATTTTGTACTAAATTAAAAAACTTAGTGCATAATAATTTCACCTGAACTTTGACATTTTATGAAGATTAAATTATGTAAATTTAATTTAAAATAATTCTCCATTAAAATTTTTATTAAAATTGAGTTATACAGTACCATTTCTCTAACTTGAATCTCCTTAATTGGGAACACCTCCATAATTCGATTAAATGCAAAGTCACCGTGAAATGGGTTTAAGAAAAATCAACTTTCTATAATTCGAAAATCTCTAATTCGAATTTTTATTTTTCCTCATTAAATTCGAATAAGAGAGATTCTACTGTATTAAGTAAATTTTATAAAATAAATAATTTTCAATTGTTAATATGGTTTAACTCTTTTTTAGCAGGGGTTATTTCTTTTAAAGATAAAATTTACTGGTCTGTCTAAAAAATTCATTGTGAGAATAACATCGTTTAATTGTTTTGAAGAAGGTGACACAGGGTTGGATGCAGGATTTTTGAGGGAGTCGCGTGTTTTTTTTCGAGTTGCCAAAACATAGTCAGCAAGGAGAAGGGAAGGGGGGTGAGGAAGGCTGAAAAAAAATATCGTTGACTATATTTTGGCAATTTGTCATCAAAGCGGCATCAGTACTTTATTATTACTTACTTGGCATTGTTCTCAATTACCCATATAAAACAAAACTTATAAAAATATTGCCTTGGCTGTTCTGTTCATAAATTAGACATTTTTTACTTGTCTAACCTACTTAACGAAGTGCACCAATGAGAAGATAAGCCATAGGACTTTGCACTCCATCTGTAACCTGTCATGTGGCTTGAGGTTAACCCTCCATTTCTGGATTCTTTCCTTTTCTTGACAGGCAATTAATGTAAAGTATTTGTATTATTGCCATATGTTAGCCGTTCATTTCTGGATACTTATCTTTTCTTGATTGGAGATTATGCCAAAGTTTTTTTAATAGTTTATTTTTTTAATTTTTTATGTTGGTTTTTCTAATTTTCACTAAATATAAGATAAAATTAAATATAAAATAAAATACACGAATATAGTCAATAAACGAAAAAAAATTTAATAAATTAATATTAGGTAAAAACCAATTCTATGCATCGCTCCCCTAAAACAGAAAAAACATATAAAACTCTTTCTGCATCAGGAATTATTTCCTGCTGAATAGACATCAAACTGCTTGAATAGACATCAAACTGCTGAACATTTTTCTTAACTTTTTATACAACAGTTTCAAGAATACCAGATAAACCTTTGTAAACAGCCATCTCACCTTCATCAAATCTATCTTCTAATTTATTATTTAAATGATCAAGAAGAGGAAATGTGATGGAATATTTGAAATAATCTAAAACTGTGTCAGAGGGATAGTTATCTCTATACATTTTTCTGCCACAGAGCCATGGTTTAGCTTGTTTCTCCGCAGAGCGGTCTTGTTCGTCAAGGTTTGTGTTTCGAAGTTATTGAGTTTAAGAGAGGTTTGTAAACACAAAAAGTAGCCTTTTTGACTATAGTAGTCCTCTAGGCCTTGGGGAGGTGAATAATTAGAAAAGATCTAAATCAAGAGCAATTAAGTACTATTTGTTATGAAAGACATCAATATTTTTTTTTAAATCTAAAATTTGAGTTTTTAAACAATTTATTTTATTACACTGTTGAGATATATCAAACGCTTTAGTTTGGAGAACAACAGTAATGGCATAGAAATAGTCCATTATTTTTTTTGTTAAAACTAAACTTACAATAAAAGAAAAATTTGTTATAAGATTTAAAAAACATGAAGCTTTTCAAGAAATATCAATATTATAACTCTTTACTTAACTGTATGCCATTTCTTCCTTTGAATGAAAAACGGATATAAAGTTATCAAAAAAACATTCAGACCCTAAGTTTCTAAGCCCATCTGGTGCGACATGTATCAATTAATTTTGCTTGACCAGGAAAAATGAATTTATTGAGACAGCTGGCGAGTTTGGTTAATAAGATAAAAAAGTATAATATACAGTATTGGAAAAAACATTTGCAAGCAACATCAAACAATGCTAAAAAGTGTTCCTAATTTTACATGACTTAAAAACGAAACGAACTATACTACCACAGTAAACAGTTCAGGAGTCTGGAGTCATAGCATGCCATGACATGAGCAATCAGCTGACAGGTGACAGCACACAGGCAGAATTTCGTTGACAAGTGCAATTTTGCAGCGGACAAAACAGGTGCAACTTTTTTGGTTTGTTTCATTTTCTTACATCTGGTCCGTGTCAACGTCACGGTTTTTAATAAATAAAGGAAGTTTCCAGAAGTTTCCAAAAGCATGTAGAAGTTTCCAGAAGTTTCCAGAAGCATGCAGAAGCTTCTAGAAGTTTCCAGAAGAAGCATCTGGAAGCATCTGTAGCATCCAAAAATATCCAGAAACATTCAGAAGCATCCAGAGGCATCCAGAAGATTCCAGAAGCATCGAAAAGAAGCATCTAGAATCTTCCAGAACAGGTTCACACAGGTTCATTTTACTGTATAAGAGACATGTAAATCGACATGGAATTCAGTCAGTATATGGAAGTCAATCAGTCAGTATTTATCAAGACAGTTTATCGAAGTGAGTTTTATCAAAGTGTTTTGTCGAAGAACATCAATACAAGAAGTGAAATACAACAAGTGTTTCATTACATCAATACAGTCCACATCCAACCAAGACGTTGTGTTCCACAGAACATTATTGTATCATCACAAGGTAAATGTAACACGGTAAGCCTTGAGAAGCAAGATGGTTTATTTTTATGACTTCAAGTGCAAAAATGGCTCCCGATAGTCTTGGATTGAAAATAAGAAAGAAAATTATTGACGATTACGTAAGTGGAATGTCACAAAAAAGTATTTGGGATAAATATCGCGTGAAAAAATGGACTGTATCGAAACTATGTTCAAAATATCGATCTACGAGGAAATTAGCAGCAGATAACAAGGGTGGAAGACCACGTTCCACCACTTCTAGAGAGGATTCTATGATTATCAGATCCGTCAAGAAGGATCCCTGGATATCATCAGTCGAGATAAAAAAGCAATTAGAGCTGCCTGTATCGGACCGAACAATCAGACGAAGTGCTTTGAAGCCGGATTGTTTTCTCGACGCCCTGCAAAAAAACCGCTGATTTCACTAAAAAACCAGAAGAAAAGACTCATATTGACTGGAATGTGCAGAAATGGCGAACTGTCCTGTTCAGTAATGAAACGAAGTTCAACATCATTAAGAGCGATGGCATTTGCCATGTACGTCGACCGGCCGGAAAACGCCTCAATTTACGTTACTGCCATAAGACCGTGGAGTATGGGGGAGGCAATGTAATGGTCTGGGGGTGTTTTTCTGCTAACGGTCTAGGTCCAATACATCGAAACTATGGAATAATGGACCGTTTCATGTATAAAAATATCCTGAAAGATGTTATGTTACCTCATGCTGAATGGAAAATGCCAATAAAATGGGTTTTTCAGCAAGACAATTATCTGAAACACACTGCAAAAGTAGTCAAGCAGTGGTTTCAAGACAACCACCTATTAATGATAAGTTGGCCGCCTCAATCTCCGGATCTCAACCCTATCGAGAACCAGTGTGAGATCGTGAACCGCAGAATTAATCGTGAAGGTGTTCGTAATAAGGATCAACTGTTTAAACAAATCCAAAAGGCCTGGGCAGCGGTTCCACAAAGTTTCATTGATCACCTGATCGAATCTATGCTTCGAAGATGCAAGGCTGTGATCGACAACAAAGGATTCGCCACGAAATATTGATAGCGAAATACAGCTTGGTCAACATTTTGTCGAGTTGTACTTGTTTTGTCCAGAAGGAAATCTACTTTTTTTAATACTTTTGATTATGATATTAATTTTCGTGTACAATTAATGAACTTTGTGATGAATAAAACTTGAAGAACTTTGTCTCTAAACAGTTACATAGTTAAATCTCTGAATTGAAAAAATGTAGCCCTTTTATATAAAGAAACTAAATAGCATTATTTGGTTGCACTCATTTTGTCCGATATTGTATCTTTGATTTGATCAAGAAAAATTCTAACACTCTGAACATGCATGATTTACTAACAACTAAATTAAGCTTATGGCATGCACAGTGAACAAAAAAAGCCTTTGAATTGATAAATTTAATTCAAGATAACATACCTATTAACTTAGCTGAACACGATCCTCTCTTTAAATCACCTTTTACAAACTTTTTCGAGCATAAAACTTTTCTTTTCTCAATAGGGACAAAATGATTTGCTGACCACATGTCTTATCCTTGGAGATAGAGCGACAATCAGTGTTACACCATAAAATACTAAAATTTTCTTTATTGTTTCATGATCACCAAGTGGGTATATACTTACATTAAATAACTTTTTATATTTTTTTAATTCCAAATTTAGAATAAACAGACCGAATTTGTTTATTTAACACTATAGACAATGAAATTAAACAAAGAAAAGAAGCAAGTTTATTGATTCCGCAATTGTTAAAGACTTCTTTTTTTATAAGTTTAGAATTTATATCATTTAAATATTTATATCATTTAATTCTGTAAAAGAATCAAAAGACTCAAATGAAACACATGCCATGAAAACACTAGAGATTAAAAAAAAAACTTTTAGATTCCACTTGGTAAAAAATTATTGGGTATCTTGAATAAAAGGTTGCTTTCTCAAACAACTTAACAGTTAAGTTAATAGTTGAATAATTTCATGTGTTTTATCTGATGAGTTTATTAATAAAGCAGCAAAGTTGTAAAGAGAGTTACCATTTTCCATTGACCTGTAAAGCCATAACGTAAATAAACTAAGTATAACTAAAAAATAAAATTTAAACAAAAATTATTTGTCAAGAACTATCGTTTTATAAACAAAATAAAACATAAAAAAACGTGTGTAAACTCATATTTTAAAACAATATAGTCTTCATCTTTTTTTTGCATAGGAATAAAAGCTTTTATTTCAGATATTCTTAAAGAAAGAAGATGTTCGTTTACAACAGGAAACTTTGAATGTTAATATTTAAGATTATTACGAAGCTTTGCTTTGTAAGTCGTAATATTAGGCAAATGATTGGCTTTAATGGCATTGGATAGCAACAAATCCATAATTGCAAATAAAAATAAAATTTGTATCAAAAATTACTTTAAGCTAATTTTTGACAAAACTTCAGTTTATTCAAATACTTAAGGTTTTATACGAATAATTAAGGCGTTATTGGAATTATTAAGGATTCATTTTTATATACAAACGGAACCGAGAGAACCTTTTTATTCAAACGTACCTGCAACTTTTTTTGTTGTCTACTGGAAATTCGGGTCAAATAAATCCCAAAACGATTTTTTGGCCTTAATTACGACAACAAAAATAAATGCATTGCAATAACGATTGATTAAAAGGGTTCTTTCGGTTCCGTTTACTTTAAAAAAAGAATCCTGATTATTAGCGGCGTTTTGAAACATCACGTAGGAGAGCCAAGTCTTTGAAAGATTGTTATAGCTGTGTATGTTTTTCTATAAAGGCAATATTTATTTTTTTAAAGAACTCTTATATACATAGTAGTATACTATAAATTTAAGTTTAGTATTTTTTGTATTTTGAAACGGAAGTTTTTATAATTTCTTAGAATATTATAAGTGAATTCTGGGCGACACAGGATACCGCCTAGATCCGCCCCTGTGACATCCTAAAAGATGATAATACCAAAAGCAAGTCTTTCAGGTGATTTTTTAATAAATTAGAGCTCAACAAATCATTTTTTTGTCTTATCAAAATTGTTTATTGATGCATTGCACTGATATTTTGCCCATTTAGCGGAGTATTTGTAAAGTTAATGGGTTAAAATACTCTAAATTGCAAGTTCTTTTAATTGTTTGTTTTAAGTATTGGTTAAAATTCTTAAAAAAAAAATAGTCAAACGAGTTTTTAATCACACTAAGCTAAAAATACTTTATAGCAAGCAAAAACTTGCTGTTAGAATCATATTCGGAGCTGGTAGAGCAATTCCTTGTGAACCTCTTTTACGTATAACTGGTGTCCTGAATATTTTCAAACTTAATATCCATCTTGTTCTACAGTTCATGTATAAAACAAAATATGAACTGTCCCCCAAAATATTTGAAACTTTTAAAGAAATGCACCATAAATATGCTACAAGATTTTCCGCAAACAAATTTGTTATACCTAAATCTTATTGTAAACAAAATTCTCATTCAATTCAGAATCGCGGATCACTTTTGTTGAAAAGATTCCCCAACATTGTTTCCGGAAAAAAAGAATTTCTACACCAGTTCAACACTGATTCAAAACAGTTTTTCCTTAACACAGATTTTGATTTATATTATTATAGGTTTTTCTTTTAAAAATAGATCAGATATACAATTTAAAAACTGAAAAACAAGGTAATTATTCCTTGTAATCATTAAAAAAGGGTAAAATTTTTTGACAATATATATATATATATATATATATATATATATATATATATATATATATATATATATGTATATATATATATATATATATATATAAATATATATATATATATATATATATATTTATATATATATATATATATATATATATATATATATATATATATATATATATATATATATATATATATATATATATAATATATAGTGAAAGTAAAAGTGAATATATGATAACTTCATATATTCACTTATATGATAACACCCAATCAATTTATGATATTATGTATTAAACGATATCTTACTTTATTTTTTATATATTATTATATAAAGTTTATTAAACGTATATAAAGTTTTATATATTCACTCTTACTTTTACCCAGTCTATTTAGGTTATTATGTATTAAACGATATCTTACTTTATTTTTTAAATTATGTAAAAATTTTAACACGGTGCACGGTGATAAGGCAAATCTTCTTCTTGCTCCGGCCATTAACTTAACTGTAAATTTATGGAAACTGTTCTATTTATTATACGGGAAAATATAATGTAAAAAAAAAAAAAAAAATTTTGTATTTCTCACAAGTGTTGGAGACTTGATATTGAACTATATTTAATTTTTATTATTAAAATATTAAAAAAACTTACGTTATTTTGATCAAGCCTTGATACATATTTTGTTTTTGGTGAAATAAAACCGATTTAAAAATGGTAATTTTTTTTGAAAAATTTTAAAAGGGTGGAGGGTGTTGTAAAAAATATGAGCAATCATTTAAGATAGTATATTTTGTGTTGTAGACGGGTTAACCAAAGAGGTGTTTGGTTCTTTTGATAGTGACGATAATTTAAGTTTACACTATCAAACACTTTCAAAAGATAGCGTTCAATAACTTTTGAAAAGTGTTCATATTTAAAAAACTTACTCTTAATTTCAATATCATAACTTCGGTAGTGCATGGTTATTAAAACCGACCAGAATATAATACTGACTTTTCTTACTACCTCAATCCCTTTATTTTTATTTTGATGTTTTTTCTTTTCTTCTTTTTTAGCTCATTCAATTTACTTTCTCTTTTACATATATTTTTTATAATATTACTAATTACATTATTATTAGCTATATAATTGTATATTATATTATTTGGCGTTTGTCATATTTATAGTATTTATATTTTTATTATGTATTACTCCTACTTTTGTTATTACTGTCACTATTGCTATTATTATTGCTATTTTCGTGATTGTTGCTTTTATTATTGTTATACAGTTAATATTTTTATCATAAACTTCATTATTGTTATATTATCCTATAGTTACTACTATTTTTATACTGTTTCTGTTGTATCTTATTAATATCAATATCTTATTATTATTAATATTATTTCTTAACAACTTTCTACTTATTATGTCTAAATTATGCAAAATTTGTGAGTTTGTTCTTTGGAATTAGTTCTTTAAATAATAATGAAAAATTTTTAAAATGTTTCTTTAAAAAATGTTATTGGCTCTGAATTACATGCTGTAACAGTATTTTTCCTTTTATTTCTATATCAGATAATGAACTACGTCTTCGAACTTCAACTGACAATATATTACATCTCAATGATCTGCCTGATAACTTTTCCCTATTTCCGAGCTCCCGAGAATCTGATACTTTTAATCAACTTAATAATTACTTTACTTATCAGCTAAATAACAACGACGATGATTATTCGAATATAGTTGAGAACTCAATCAATTGTAAATACACTGATATTGAAAAATTTACCTCTTCAAATATCAATATTAATTGTTTCTCTCTATTTCATTTAAATATCGCTTCATTAGCTAAACATTTTGACGAATTGACGTCATTTTTATCTCTAATAAATCATAAATTTAGTAAAACCGGAATTACAGAAGCTGAAATCTATTTTACTCCCTACAACTCCAATAAATCTTAGTGGATATGTTTATAAACATACTCCTACAAAAACTTCATTTAGGGGTGCTCTTCTTTATATTTCTAACAATCTAGTTTATAAATCTGATGATTTACAAACTAGTTCATTAGAAGTGTGATGATTGACTGATGTATAAATCCCAATTCTTAGAGTCTCTATTTGTTGAAATCATTTTCCTTAAAAAGTCTAATATCATAGTAGGCTGTGTTTATTGCCATCCTAACATGGATATTAATGATTTTATTGTTTCATATCTAGCTATTTTATTTGAAAAACTTGCTGTTGAAAAAAATAAAACTATCTTTGATGATATAGTAAGTTACAATTCTTGTGGTATCCTCAGACGCCTCCGTCCGTTGAAAAAAAGTTGAAATAAAATCGTTAAACCGAGGAGTTGCAAGGTGTCCGAGGTACAAGAGTCTTGAACCGAGGGAATTCAAGTGATGAACGAATTAAAAAAAATTTCCCGGTCTCAAAAAGAATGTGGCGCACGCGCATGCGTATGCGCGCAGAAAAAAGAACAGGTGTAAAAAAAAAAATTTATTTTAAAAAAAACTGTTACAGTTAAAAAAATAGGTTACAATATCGATTTTTTTTCTTCTCTGAAAATGGGATAGTTCTTTTTGACAAAATTTTCAAACGTCATGTCTGGATGAAATCGTTTTCCAATGGTGACATAGTGATTATAAATGTTGACTTCTTCAAAGAATGTTTTTTTATATTGTTCTGCAGACTTCAAGACAAAAAGTACTTCTTCAGCTGTTAATTCGATTGTGCTTTTAACAGTACAATTGCAATGTCCACACATTGTATTAGTTAGCTAAAAAAAAAAAATTTATTTATAAAAATATATTTACAAAAAAATTACAATAAAAATGTCAATAAAAAAAGTACAATAAAATGACCATAAAAAATTTCAATAAAAAAAAAGATTATAATTTACGTATAGAAAAATTTATTTTTATATATTCACTTATAGATATTTTTTTTTTTTTAATGTTTATATTGTCCAATTCGTCTTTAAGACATTTTTCGTACGCAAGTCCTTTCAATGGTCTTTTTAATTTCAAATCAAGCGCTTTTAATTCAAACGAAGGAGCATCAAGTTGGTCTTCCCAGTTTCATCATCAAAAAAAAGAAAATGTTAGTATAAAGTGGTATAAAAAAAAAGAAAAAAAATAAGGAATAAAAAAAACACAAAAAATGGGATAAAAAATATATTTCTAAATAAAAAATACAAAAAATTATTTTCTTTTAAGTGGGCAACTTTGGCATACGCCACATTGCTTTATGCAAAAGTAGCGTTGGTTTATCGTCAGCGAGTGTGCCAATGAATGTTGCTGGAGTTTAAATTAGTAGGCGTACATAGCTGTAAAAAAAAAAAAATAGAGTTAATAAAAAGTTTAATGATAAAAAAAATAAAAAAAAATACAGAAAAAAAAAATTACCTTTCATTTGTTTTCGTACTTTTTTATTCGGCTTTCTATTGCTGTATCCACTTTTCATTTTTTTTATTAGTTTGCCTATAAATATAAAATGTTATTTTTATAATGTACAAAATTATTTTCGCAAATATAATAATATTGATCTATTGCCCATTGAATGTATTTTCTAATACAATTATAAAAAAAATCAAGTTCTTCATTTTTAATATAATGATTATTATAGTGCGATCTAAACATTTCGTAAAAAGAAGATATAATTTTTCTTTGTATCTAATAAAATAAATTATGATTGAATACAGAACTAAATTCACAAATATTAAAAAAGTCACAAATATAAAAAGAATTGTTTTCATCATAACAAAAATATAAATCTCCAAGATGATCTTTTAAAAATTCAAATTCGATTTTAATTCTTTTAATTGCCAATTTTCTTTTACATAATTCTTTTAACGTTTTCAAGTCTCCATCCATGTTATTTTTGTTTCGGATGTAAACCAACTAACAATGTGGATAATGTCGTATTCATAAAAGCGTTTGCTTCTTTGCATTTTTTTTATTAGTTATCTAAAAAAAATTAAAAAAATTGATTTACAATTTGAAAATGAATAAAACAAGGTTCAGTAGTATAAAAATATTGTTCTTGGGACCAATTTATATATTCCATAATTAAACGATATAATTTTCGTATTAAATGTATTTCAAGCTGTTTATGTGGATCAGCAAAACAGGATATTTCTGTGAAAAGTAAATGAAATAAAGTATAAAGATATCGTCTTTGAAGATAAAAAAAGGATAAACGTTTACTTATAAAAGGTATTTGATAATAAATATATATTTTATAATAGGTGTAAAACAATAATCGAATATTATCTCGATCTTTCCATTTGGCGAGTGGTAGTTTGGTTTTATCGAATAAACAAACAATTTTTTCTCGCAATTGATCAAATTTAAATTGGATTCGTTCTTGTGCCAATCTTCTTTTACACAAATCTTTCAAAGTGAGTTGGGATTGATTTTTGTGGACAAATTTGTTTGTTTTATCTAATGTCAAATCATCAAAGTCAAAAAGATAATAAGAAAAATGTCGTTCTTCTGGACTAAACCAGATGAGTGTTTGTTGTTGAAAGTTATCAATGTAAGAATAATAATAAATGTTTTCTAAATAATGACTAGCTTTTTTTGTTTCTTTGTCTATTTCTATAAACTTTTTTTCTCGTGCCATATGTTTATGAAGTTTTTGTAAAAAGTAGCGAAGTGAAGCTTTTTCTTTTTCAAGTATTCTTCCAATATTTCCCCAGTTGCTGCCCATTTTTTTTTTAATTAGTTGTCTAAAAAAAAAGTTTACAAATTGAGTTAATACAATAAAAAAATTTGGGAAAAATTATAGTTTTACAAGTAAAAAAACTATAATTTTTTCCTAAAAAAAAGTTTTTAGATGAATTCTGGTTCTTGAGCACTTTCAGGTGCTTCAGCTTCTGGTACAGGATTATAAAAATAAAATAGTTCTTCTTGTTTAGCTTCTATTACTGCACTTGGATATACAGCGTTCGGTGGTGAATACACAGGTGGTAAATTTTTAACGATGCTTTCTTCATAGGTAGGTAGTCGAGGAATTTTGTTTTTATATTTAGTGACAATATCATTACGATGAATGGCTTTACATAAAACAAGTAAATATTCTGACTTGCTTTCTAATGTTTCGTAAATATGTCCGTTTTCGCTTTGTATAGTGTTATCTTTAAAGTAGGCTATAATGTCCAAACCATTTTTTAAAGTTTCTTTGATTCCAAAAGGTATTTTAGGCATAAATTTGATCAATTTCACGTTGGCAATGGTTAGTTCCTGACTGATTTCTCTGAATATTTCAACTGTGTTCATTTTTTTTATTAGTTGATCTAAAAAAAAAATTAGGGTTAATAATGTTAGATAAAGTACAATAAAAACATTAAAAAAAATATCAATGATAGGATAAATACATTTTTTACATAAAATATATTATTCAATAGTAATCGTGATAAATAAATTATTGTTAATAATAAATTGTTTTAGTTCTTCGTGTGAAATAAAATTCTTATAACCAACAGCTACATTATATTCAGTGGTAGGTTTGTCAAATGAACTATCGTCTAAAAGTTAAAGATAATTATTGTTGGTAGTAGTACGAGTAAAAAATTGATCTTTATCTCTTAAGGTTATATTAACATTTTTGGTAAAAGGCCATTTTAAAGCATCGTCCAGGTCACCTCTTAATAATTGAAAGTAAATAGCTAGTTTGTTGATGTCGGTACTTCGAGTATAAACTTTTATACGATAACGGTATCCTTCTGATGTGTAAACGGGTTCTGTATAAAATGGTTCATCTGATAATAGCCTGAGATTCATTTGATCGAGTTTGATAATTTGCGTGTCTTTAAAAATGTGTTGTATTGCCTTGACTTCTTTAGGTTGTTGAATGGATTTTTTTAAAGCTAAGAATTCTGTGCTATTTTCTTCTACGATATGATAAAGTTTTGTTATTTCTTGTTTGAGTTGTTCTGTATCTTGTTGATTTGCTAAAACCAACATGTTGTCATAAAAGAGACTTTTTAATTCTGCCATTTCTTTGTTCGTTTCTGCTAGGGTTTGATGAAGTTTGTCATTTTCTTCTTTTAGATTTTTAATTTCTTTTTCTTGAAGACTTTTCATTTTATTCATGATTTGATTAATAGAAAGATTTAAATAATGTAATTTTTTCTTTTCGTCTTGAATGATTTGGTTCAAATAACGATTTTGTTGTTCTTTATAATATCGAAAGCAGATGACAGAGTGTTCATAATAATCTTGATCATCGATTTTGGTATTACAAAAAAAACAACGTTAAAACGTATTATTAACAACGTCTAAAACGTATTGTTCCCAATCCATTTCATCTAAGATTTCATCCATTTCTTTTTTTATTTCTTCCACTTGTTTTTCCACTTCTTTGTTCTTCCACTTGTTCTTCTTCTATCGTTTGTGATTTTAGCTCTTCAATATAATCTGTTTCTTCTTCATCTTCCATTTCTTGAACTAATTGTTCTAAATATTTTTCATAATCTTCTTCTGTTAACTCTTCCATTTCCATAACTTCTTTCAAATTTTGTTCTTCTTCTTTTGATAATAATAACTCGTGAAAGTATATAGTTTCTTCATTAATATTTTCTCCATAACTAAGAGAAAAAAAAATAAAATGTATAAAAAAAATATTAAAAAAATATAAAAAAAGAAAAAAAATATGCTTACCATCCACATTTTTTTTTCATAATGCATTTTCATAATGCATTTTTTTAATATATTACTTTTTGCTAAAATAAAAACAAAAAAAAGGTTACAAAAAAATTATTGCAATATAAAGTTTTGTATTATTGACATGCATTCATTTATATTATTTAAAAGTTCTTGATTGTCACTTGAAAGATCCATTGACCAAGACCATAGTGAATCGTATAAAATACGTGCTGCTTGTATTTCTGTACCCTGTTTTTGATAAATTAAATTTAACAATCTATGAATTCTCTCAATGCTGTCTCGATAGTCTTGCTGAATACATATAATTTCTCTTTTTTTTAAACCAAGATATTCTGCCAAACATTCCCATTGCCATTGTTAACAATGAGCTATTTTTAGTTTTAATTGCATAAAATTCATTTTATTTGCTAAAAAAATATAAAAAAATTAATATAAATAATTCAATATAAATAATTTACATTGTTGTATTTTATGTAAAAGTTCTTTATCGTCGTCGTTTTTTTTCCCAGTATGATAAAATTGCATATATATGTTTTATTGCTCTCTTTTTGTCTTTATATTGGAATACAAAAAGAATTAAAATTTTTTTTATTTTGTCAAAGTTTTTAATGTAATGTTAATTTATTTTCTTAATATCGTTTCTTTTAAACCCTAGATTGATTGCCAATGGTTTCCATTGTTGATTTAATTCTTTTGATAATATATTAATAATTGGTTTGATCATTTTTTATACTATTAAAAAAAAAAGTGAATATAAAATTTTTAAAAAAAATACAAACAAAAAATAAAAAAAAAGACTACAAAAAATTTATTTTCTCTAAAAAAAATATACAAAAAAATAGTTTTACAAACTTATTTTATTGCAACGGTTCGTCTTATGGTTCAATATGATAAAACATTGATAAAACTCTAAAAAAATGATATATAAAAAATGATACAATATTTACAAAGTGTATATTTACAAAGTGCATATTTATAAATTTTCCGGATCAGGACTTTCTAAAAAAAAAGACAGAGAGAATATTAAAAAAATTATTTATATTTTTTATAAATAAAAAAAAAGGATCAAAAGTTTAACTTACGAGGAGAGTAGTCCCAGTGCGAGGGGCCGACTTCTCTATTTTGTGTAATTTCGTGTCTTTCTCGAACACGCTCTATAAATTGGTTTAGTTTTTCCATATTTTTATCTATAATAAAAAAGTTTTTTTATAAAAAAAAAAGAATTGATTATTTTTATAAAAAATAATATAAAAAAATTACCTAATGCAGCTGAGTAAGGTTGTACATAATGGAAGGGGATTTTTTCCCATTTTGAATAATGAAGTGGTTTTTGAAAAAACCGTCGTGAAAAATTTCGTAACGTACTTTATTTATGCTTATGTATTTCATTTTTTTTACTAAAAAATAGGAGTTGTTTTTTATATAAAATACCATGTTGTTTTTTAGTATATAGTTATAAATATAAAAATAATATTTTTTTATAAAAATGCCTAAAATAAGATATACTCCTAGATCATTAAACACTGTCAATATGGCACGTACAAAAACAACAGTTCCTAGAACAAAAAAAGCAGTTCAAACACAAACAAGTACAAAACAAAGTTCAACATCGACACAGACTGAAAATCAGTATTTACCGAGCAATTGTAAAAGAATATTATCGTGTTTACGAAGAACAAATAACAGATATAAAGATAATAAAACAAATCGTAAACTTGGAAGAGTTGGTAAAAGAATAAAATGCTGGGTTCATACTGCCGAATCCTATGTCGATATTAAACATCAATTAAAAGAAGCAAACATACAACGAAAAAATAGACAAAAACAATAATGTATTTTATATATAAAAAAATTTATAAATTTAAATAAAAAACTCTCTTTATATCGTATTTTAATTTTCGCATTTTTTGTCTTTTGTATTTGTATTCGTTTTTTTTTTTTCTAAAATAAAAAATAAAAATTCTTAAAAAATGTAATTTTTTATTTATAAATAATAATTTAAAAAAATAACTTACTTTTTTTTTCAAAATATTGTTTTCTTGGGTTTGAGTTTCTTGAGGTAGTGGTTGAGTTTCTTGAGTTTCTTCTACAAATTCTAATGGTGGTTCGTTTGTTAGTTTTAATGGTGGGTTGTTTGGAGGATTGTTTGTTGTTTTTATTACAAAATCAATTTCGTCTGTATCTTTGTTATAAAGATTTAAATCTATGAATTCAATTTCTGGATCATCCTCGATGAGTATCACTTCTGTTTCGTCATCATCATCACTACTTAAAATCACTTCATCTTCCGATAAATCAATCTCTTTACCAACAACTTTCTCATCCATATAATACTGAGTTTTTTTCACCGATCTTTTCGTAAAGCGTGTTTTTGTCATTTTTGATTTTGTTAACAAAAAACACGCTTTTTTATGCATAAAATTTAATCTCTACAGATTAACGCAAAGTAATAGCTAAAGTGATGTAACTTTATGCAATGAAAAGAAAATGCTGTGTCATGCTAGTTAAATTTAGAAACTTTTAATACCGCTTTTATGAACAAGATTAAAGAGATTAAAATACGGAGTAAACAACTTTTTAAAAACACTGCGAAGAAAAAAACTCTGCGTAAAGTGTTAAAATAACATGTTAAATAATTTCAAAACTCCATGAACCATCACGTCGACGTAGCATAGTGCATTCGCTCGCCGCACTATGTTTTAAACGCCATGTCATTAGACCGTTGTGGGTTCGACTCTCGGTGAAGGTAGTAGAAAGTTTAGAAAGTTTAGAAAGTTATATGTTAAAGCGTTGGGTAGAAATACCTGATGAGTGATGTCTAGAAAGTTATATGTTAAAGCGTTGGGTAGAAATATCTGATGAGTGATGTCTGAGTGTGTGAGAACGAGTGAGCGCACGAGTGTGTGAGTAAGCAGCTAAGGATTAAGGCAGGATTAAGTAAGTTAAGTAAGGACTAAGTAAGTAAGTAAGAAAAAAATACGGCCGTATAAAAAATAAAGACTGTAAAAAAAAAACACAAGTAAGTAGGCTTACTAAGATAAAGTAAAGACAGATTAAGTAAGGTTGTGTCAGGGTGACACTATGTTTTTTATCTTGTAAGAAAAAAGATATAAAAAAAATACAAGTCAAAAAAAAGTTAAAGTCAAAAAACTTAAAGACAAAAAAAAAAAAGTCAAAAAATGGCTGCAGATTATATTGATTTTTCCCGTATGATTGTAAGACGGAATTTATTTTCAACACCTTCAAATAAAAGCAATTTGAGACCCAAATATTCAACTAAATTACCCAAATATACAGTAGATGGAAAATGGCCTTTTCATAGGGATGCTTTTTTTGAATTTTTTGATAGGACCTCTTTTGATGAAAACGAGTTAACCGATCCCAATAATACAGAACTAAGAACTCTAAGACGTAGAAGAGTAAAGAAAAACTTGAAAAAAATAAAGCGTCGATATTGTAGAAAAGCACTGATGTGTTATCGAAAAACGAAAAGCAAGTATATAAATAATAAACAAAATCGCGAAATGAATCGAGTAGGAAAACCGATATATCGTTTTGTTTTAACAAAAGTGGATCGCGATAAACACAGAAATATTTATTAAAAAAATGAGACATAGAAGACATAGAGGTCATAGAAATGCTAGAAGATATATTTTTGTTCATCGAAAATCGAAAGCTAATCCTAGACCTTATTATTCTTTAATCGGTAAAGGACGAAAGCGTATACTTAGAAAACGCGGTAAAGGTATCCATGGTAACCTATTAGGAAATATACCCGTACTTGGTGGTGTGTTTAAAACTATTTTTTAATCGGATTAAAAAACATGAATAAAAAAAGCTCAACTCTGTAAAACGTTTATTTACAAAAAAAATGAATTCAACAGTGTGTAAACACGCTAAAAGAAAAACTCATATTAAAAAGTTTTGCGACAAATGTTTTGTGCAAAGAATAAAAAAACACGTTTAAGAAAATTTAAAAGAATATCAATGGATGTTTGAAGATATGAAAAAACATAAGAACGACGATATAAAAAATTTACGAACCGACACGAGTGCGTTTGGAGATTACATTTTGACTTATCAGTATAAAAATGGCATTGTTGAAATCATATCTGGCGACAAAAAAAATGGACACACAAAAACATCAACTTTTTTTGGTGGTTTTATATTAGATTTTGAACTTGTAAGTAAAAAATATTGTATTTCTCATATTAACGAGGGAGTTTTTTATGTAGGCAATAAAATACCAAAAATATATTGATAAAAAAATATTTAATAGTGTTTAAAAAAAAAACAGAAAATGTTTTTTTTTAAAAAAAGTACTATAAATTTGTTTTTTTTGAAATTAAAAAATTCATTTGAAGAAAAAAAATTCATTTGAAATAAACAAAAAAAAATGGAGTTTAAAACTTGTTTAAACGAATTTTATGAATTTTTTAATAATTTAGAAACTTATTCCTTTACAACGGATGATAGTTTAAAACAAGTCCAGGGCAATTTTAAATTAGTATTTCGACTGGATGGAAGTAAACAAATCAAAGTAACTCGTGATAATAATAAAGCTCATATTGATTTTATTTATGGTGAAAACAACCACATTTGTTCCACATTTGAAATGACATATGAGGATTTTGTTGATGTTATTAAAGAGACATTTAACGTTTGGCAACTCGAAGAAGCAGACATAAAAAATGACTTTTGAAACTTACGCAGCAGACGCTTATCCGTTTCCACAATTAGAAGATTTTTATATTTCATTATTCAAAGCTAATAGTAAAGCACAGGGAGATTTTTCTTTGTCACATTGTTTAAAACAGGGTCAAATTATTAAAGTAACTTATTCAAATAATAAATATCTTATTGTATTTATATATGAAGACGGAGAAAAACATCATTTTGAAATGAGCCAAAAAAAGTTTTTACGTTTTGTTGGATGTTCTCTTAGCGGATGGTTTATCGACGTAAAACGCAGAAACGACGTTATAGATCTAAGATACGTAAGCGAAGAGTCCGACGAGGAAGAGGTTTAGCCGATTTTATCACTTCTAAAAATGTAACTAACGCTTTGCAAGTGGGTTCGCTGTTATATAGTATAAAAAAAGCGTGGAAAGGCAAAAAAACAAAAACGGCACCTGTTCCTGTTGTTACAAAACCTGCCAACCCTTATATGCCTGCGGATAAAGTGTTTGAAGTATAATAAAAATAGAGTTGTAAAAAAATATTATTTTAATTCATTAAAAGAATAAATATGTACAAATAAAAAATGGTTTGTTTATTCTTCTCTTTTTTTCTTTTTATATCGTTTGATAGTCAATGTTTTTTTTCCTTTACAAGTTAAACACTGCGTCTTGTGAAGATGTATTTTGGCTGCTCTTTTAGTAACAGTGTTAAATAACCACACTTCTTGATTTAATAAGCGAATCGTGCAATTTTTTAATAAAGCGTGATTTTTTTTATCTTTTAATACGAGAAAATAGAGTTCGCCATATCCATTACACGTAGCACATTTTTCTTCGACAATTTATTCTAGTAATGTGTGTGCTGTTCTCTTCATGATTCTGTTTATATTAAATTCAGAGCAATCTGCCTTATTATTTCTTTTTTAGTCATGACATCATCAATAGGTACATCTAAAAATTGATTAGTAGTCTTTAATCGCGTATAATTGTTTGCATAAATTCTATCCATTTCATTTTGCATCATATAATAAATATTTTCCTCGTTCATCACAGATGGAATGGCTTGAATATCCAATAGGGATAACTTATCCCACGTAGCTTCATAATTTGTTCTTAAGAAACCTGCATCTTTTAAAAATCTTTTAACAGCATTTTGAGCCAATAATTGTTTTTCATAAATATCATAATGTAAAGGAATTTGTTTTGTTTTCATAGAGAATAGATCACGTTCCAGATTTTCCTGTTTTTTCATATAAAAATGCAACTGCATGTCTTTTTCAAACAGTTGTTTAGCAGTGTTATCAAGGTGTTGAAAGAGTTCGTGTTTAATAAACTGAAAAAATGAAAAAAAGATTTACCTGAACTAGTGAAGAGGCATGAAGCGTTGTTACTTCATAAAAATAATGGTTTAACAGTCTGCACAACGAAGGTAAATATATTTGATCTGTATATAATACATTTTCGCTGCGAAAGACTAGAGCTACAAAATAGGCGGCAAATGCTCCACATAAACTACTATCATTCCATTGAAAAGGAAATTTATCGTATGAAAAAAATACATTTTGATTGCCAGTGATTTCGCTATATTTTAAAATAAATTTGGTAAACCAATAAAATTCACGATTTTCTGCTGTCCATTCTGAAGGAAAATGATTGGATTGTCGTATATAAGAATTAATTTCAATTTCGTTGTAGTTAATGTTAATCGTGTTGATTTGTATATTGCTATTGACTTCTTCTACTGCTTCAAACAAATATTTATTAAATCTTAAATGTTTTGGAATTTGTTGCAATACACTTTCTTCACCTAAACTATCAAAACAAAAAAAATGACCCTTGTCTATTTTCATCAACACTCTCCAATGTTGACCTGCTTCTTTTGTAGTTTCATTGTTGTAAATGATAAAAGAGCCATTTTTTTTCATTTGTTGAATAATGTGAATATGTGTTTTTGTTTGACTTAGTTCGTCAAAAGCATATATTCCTATAAAATAATTTTTAAATTCTGAATTTTTAAAAAAACGAGACAAAGAATCATCAGTAGCCATTTTTTTTATTCTTCTTTTTCTAAATTAAAAAAACTCGCAATAAATAGTGTTACAACATCGTGTAGTATATTAACAATTAAAGTTTTTTTATCACTGGTTCCTTCCTTTATAATTCCTTCAATGTTTCTTTTAACAGACTTCTTTTTTAAAGCGCCATCTAGTTTTTCTATCAAAGAAGAAACGGTAGGTATTACTTTTGAAGTAAACGTATCCACAAAACCGTCAGTTTGTTCGCCTTCTTTTAGAACCATAGGTGGTTTGATTTTTCTTTCTAGCAGCAAAAGAGTGAGCTTGGTTTTATAGAGTTCTATTACATAATGTTCACCATATGTTTCTTTCAAATCATCAAAGTAGTTGAGATGAAAAGAACAAAGTTGAGGATTTTCGAGTAAATTATTAAATTCGCTGTTTTTAAAACATTTTTCAATACTGTAAGAATTTAATGTTATCCTTTTAGATTTGAGTACAATTTGTAAAAATTCAAATGAATTTTTATCTGTAAAATGTTCTTCTTCTACGTAATCAGATGAAGGTGAAGAATTTCCAGACTTGTGTTCGTAATACTTATATCTTTAGATACTTCATCAAGCGCGTACACTGCGCAATTGTTGTGAATTTTTTTAATGATGCTATCAACGCGATTCATTTTTTTAATTAAAAAATGTAAAAAAAATATTTTTAAAAAATTTGATTTTTTATACTTTTTTATTCATTTTATTAAAAGAATACGCTTCTTTTTTTAATAAAAAAGCATTTTTTTTAGTTGTGGTTGTTAGATTTTGAATTTATAACCAATAAAGAGATTCACAAGTGGGGAAGAAACTGCATTAGAGAATTATGTATACGATCACTTGTGGATAAAAAGTTTTATCACGTACAAGTTATACCATGTGAAAAATTTGAAAACATGGAAGAAAAGGATAAAAAAGTATTTTTATACTGTCTAAAGAATATTCATGGACTAGAGTATTATCCCACATTCAAATATACCGGTGAAATCATAATTTGCTGCTCCGTAGTGGATTATTTAAAAACTATATTTTCAAAATTCGAATATAATGTCGTATTTTATAAAGGTGGAAACATGGAAAATAATGTGTTGGCTACAATAAATGATCAAAAAATAGTTACATTCGATTTAAACAAATTATTGTTTCCCAAATTGTGTAAATTGCCTAACTATTTTAACTTTGAAAGTTTATGTTTAGAACATTATCAACATAACTATACGAAAAAACATACCCACGAACATTGTCCTAAATATGAAACATTTATGTTTGCGAACTATTTAGAAGATTTTGCAAACGGGTTTATAGAAAATATCGACGTGCGAGATTATACAGAATTAAATGTTGAAGAATACTCGAATTATATTAAATTTATAAAAGATAACATTCAATGTATTTATATATTAAAAAAAGACACTTGTGAATGTTTTAATAATATATTTCAAGTAAACAAACTTGTGTATCAACTTTTTGAAATGGAAAAAAAAAATAAAAAAAAAATGTCTTGTTTATAATCCTTCTTCCGCAGTCACATAATATTTGGTGTAATGAATGTTTGTATGAATAGGTTGTTTCGATACTATTTTTTCGTTTTCATAATTATAAACTTCGTCCTCTTTTCTGTATAAAATCTTTGAAATGTTAAAACTTCTTTTAAAGAAAAAAAACCATTGAGCTGTGGAAAACATTTCTATTAAAATATTTTGCGTGAAAATTGCAACGTTCAAAGGCTTTGTAAATGTACCCTTTATCTCCTTCTTGATGTACTTTTTTTTGTATAAAATATTCATAAATAGGAACGTGTGTGTATAGGGTGTTATAACCATTATGAGAAACTTTATCGTCAAACGAAAAGCAAGGCGGTTGGTCCATGCAAGCTGGAACAACGTAATTTAATAGTTTACAATTTTTCTTCAACTGATCATACTCCCATTTGTTAGATAGATAAGGAAACAAAAAATAATACTTTAAAGTGGGTTTAATTTTGCTTTTCCATGTTTTTTGATTTGTAATAAAGTTTATATACTTTAACAAAGTCTTCTAGTTGTTTTTTTAATTCTTCGTGTTGTTTTTCTACTGTTGTTGTGGTTACATTTAAAAAATCATCGTTTATTATGCGACATTCTTCTAGCATGCTCGTTCTCCACGATGGTGATTGTTCTACAAAATTTATATAACGACGTGAAGGTTTTTCAAACAAATGAAGTCTATTTTCATAGTCTTTAGCTATAAAAATATGATATAGATCCTTGTACTTTTCTTCTTCCAAGTTTAATTCCAAGTTAAAATTTTTTAAATACGTAAAGATAATGTCTTGCCATTCTTCATACGTGTTATTTAAATGGTGAAATTCAAACAACATAGGATGTAATTCATTATCTGGATAAAAAAGTTGAACAGCTTTGATGAGACTTTCGTCGAGTTGTTTGCAAGTCATTTTCTCTTTCAAAAATGAACTGGCATTTATTTTTTTTTCCCCTTTATATAAGAAAAAATAGAGATTAAAAAAAACAAGTTTTTTAATATTAAAACAGGTTTTTTAATTCAAAAAATTACAAAAATTTTTTTAAAAAAAAATTATTCTTCGTCTTCTTCTGGTACTTCTGGTACTTCTGGTTCGACTTTAGTTTTATTTGTTTCAATTTCAGCAAGCTCGACAGAAGCTCTTTTCAAATTTTGATTCAAACTTCGTGAAACGCCATTTTTAATTAACGAATTGTGAAAAGATGGTTCTATAGCCATTTGTCTTGAGTATTCTGTAGCATGAATTTCGTCTTCTTCTTTTGCCAAACGTATATCAAAATTGTTAAACTCGACCGTTTTTATTATGCGAGTTTTAGGGTAAGCCACTGTCATAAAGGCTTTGTTTTGAGCTTCTTGCATACTCGCCAATAAAGTTTGCAATACTTTTTTGGTCATTTTGTTATGATTTAATATAAAAACCACATTATTAGTTACTTCACCTTTGGGCAATTTAAATGTGTTGTCATCTTTATTTAATTTTAGCTCTGATCTAAACAAATAATTTGTTTTGTTGAGATCACACATTTCTCTATATCTCCATCGTAACAAGATTTCACACCCTTCATTTTTTGGTTTGTAAATCAATTCTTTCTTGAAATAATTAAATTGTGCCAAAGGTTTGAGAGGGACAGTAGAATATTGTTTTTCTTTCACATTTTTTTCTTCTTTAAATTCAATTAGCCACAAAGTAGCAGCTGCTAGATCTGCAAATTTAACATAGGTGTTATCATTGCAGTAAACAGTTTCAAACTCTGCCATTTTTTGATGTTCGTTGTGTTGTGAATGAACTTTTAAATGAAAATGAACTCTTTTTATACTGTTTGAGTTGAAAAGAGAGATTAAAAAAAAACAAGTACTAAACAAGTTTTTAAAAAAATGTTAATCCCTTAATCAAGAGTCTAAAGTTCAATGTGGTACGATGAACTTTAAACTTTGTACTTTATACTTTTAATTCTGTTTTAATGATAGAGATAATGTTGTTATGACTACTATTTTATATAAAAAGAGTGAAAAAAAACTTGTGTAAATCATCTTTTGGACAAGACAGCGAGACAGATAAAATGGAAAATAAAGAGTTTAAATCACTCGAAATTACAGATATTCATGAATGGTCTTTTTATGAAACAAAAGAGAGCGCTTGTTTTGATTTGAGAAGCTCAAAGGATGTTATACTTCAACCACATCAACGTGTTTTAGTAAGTACTGGAGTGTATATCAATGAAATGGATTCAAATTTAGTAGGACAGATATATTCAAAATCAGGTATAGCTTACAAATATGGTGTGGTAGTGTTGAATGCTCCAGGAATAATAGACGCCGATTATAAAGAGGAAATTAAAGTCTTATTGATGAATCATTCTAAAGAAAATTATGTGATTAAACGTGGAGATGCTATTGCTCAAATGGGATTTGTAAAAATGTTTAAAGCTGACAAAAATGTAATAGAATTTGATGGGTGTTGTTGTCGTGGAGTAAAAATGTCAATGATTAAAGATGTAGAAAGAAAGGGTGGTTTTGGTTCCACTGGAAAATAATTTTTTTTTGTAAAATATTTTTTGTTATATTTTGTAAATTTTTTTTTATTTTTTAGATTAGTAAAAATTATGGATTCATTTATTTACACCAACAATCCGAATTTTTTCTTCAATGGATTATGTGTTGACAAAATAAAAAATTTAGATTTTCGACTATCCATGTTGGAAGAAATGCATCATAATGTTTAAGGCAGCAAAATATGGATTTTTAAAAATTTTAAAGAGCAGTTAAAAGATGAAAACAAGGCTTATTATAGTGTTCCTTTTTATTATAAAAATTATCAATTTTTAATGAAATTGACTATCCATACGAAATGCGATAAACATGAAGAAGAAGAAATTGGTTTGTATATAATGATGCGATCTACACCTTATGATGCAGTATTAAAATGGCCTTTTATCAATCATATTATTACTTTTAAAATATGTGGCCCTCACGGCAAACAAATAAAAAAAAGTTTTTCGAGCGAAAATAATGTGTCTTTTCAACGTCCGGTCAAAGATCAAGAAAATGTTGGATACGGATATTGCAATTTTATAAAAACAGCAGACATTAACGATTATTTAATTAAAAATAATTTGTATATCAAATGTAAAATTAAGTAATTTTTTTAAATGTTTTTTGTAAATTTTTTTTTTTTAGAAAAACTAATAAAAAATGGAATAGCCTACACGCTTTGCTTGGGATACTATTTTACAACATGATAAAGAACAATATGCTCGTTTAAGAAGAATAGTAGGTTATGTTAAATACTGTGGTCAAACAAGCTCATTCAGTAATTTAGTTAAAGATGTTAATGATATGAAGAATTCTTTTATGCAAGCGATTCAAGTTATGAGTATAAATAAACTAGAATGTTATTTGGATATTTTTTCTAAAATTCAGTTAGATTGTGCTAAGAGAAAAGTTAGAGAAAAATTATTAATGAATTCTACAGAATTTATTGTGATGGATGATATACAAACCATTGCAAAAAACTTTTCAAAATTGTTAACTTTTAGTTATAAATATATTGAATGTAATCACGATTTAAATTATGAATTTAAACATTTATCTGTATAATTTTTTTATTTTTTTTAGATAACTAATTAAAAAAAAATGAGAGAAGATAAAAAATACCTTCTTTAAAGCGCTTGGGATGACATTAAAAAATTAGATTCTGATCAACATAGTCGATTAGAAATCATAATATTGTTTCTAGAAGACAGTCAAGTTATTTTATTTAGTGAAGCACTCGATAATATGATTAAAATGAAAATAAAATTTTATCGAACATTTAGAACTATTTCATTAAATTTATATTTGATTATTTTTGAAAGTATTTATCGACAATGTCAATTTGTAAAAAACATGATAACATCATTGGATTATG
This sequence comes from Hydra vulgaris, assembly GCF_038396675.1. NCBI lineage: Eukaryota > Metazoa > Cnidaria > Hydrozoa > Anthoathecata > Hydridae > Hydra > Hydra vulgaris. The sequence continues at coordinate 67,507,625 of NC_088922.1, read as the reverse complement.
AGGATTATGAGGATTATGAGGATTATAGTGTAGAAAAATATTTAACAGATGTAAAATTTATCGAAAACACTTTTTTGGAATTAATAACTTTTATTAATAAACATATTGAATGTCATCAAAATTTAGTATATCAATTTAATCATTTAACTGTATAATTTTTTTTTAGATTAACTAATAAGAAAAAAAATGGATAATGAAAAATGGTCTGATGATTGCATCGAATGGATTACCAAATATTACAAACTACATCATTCTGAACATAAATTGTGGAAGTTTTTGGAAGAATTATCACCTGTTTTTTACTTTCATTTTGTTATCGTTAAAGAATTTTTAACCAATGATGATCATAAAGATGGCATAGTGGGGCAACTTGAAAAAATAACAGAAATTATAGATAAAAATAACGAGCAAATCAAAAAATATCTCAATATACGTCAATTTTTAATGGAGTTGGTCAATTTCATGATTGTCATTTGCGATGCTGCAATTGAAGAAGACGAATTTATTGTAAAAAAAGAAAAGAAAGAATTTGCGAGAAGAGATGAAGCCATGTTCTCTTATATGAAAGTAAACGTGGACATGAAAAACTTTCATTATATTTCAAAGCACGAAGAAAGATTAATGTTAAAAAAAACAATTAAAAATTGTTTTACGCTTATTCTTATAAATATTTTTATCGAGTAACTTATTTTTTTTTTAATTTTTTTGTACTTTAAAAACTTTGTATTTTTTAGGTAAACTAATAAAAAAATGGAGTTCTTTCGATATTATAAATGTGGAAAATACATCTCTCATAAATACAGAAAGTTGGATAAACTTAATGCAGATGTTGCTGTCGAATATAAAATAGTAAAATGTTTTGTTAAATATGGTGATTGTTTTAAAGATTTTTTTAAAAATTTTCATGACAACATGTTAAATGAAGCAGTAGATGAATTGAACCAATTAATACGAAAAGATGCTGAAAAAGATGGTTTTATAAACAGATTAAGAACTTTGCAACTGTATATGCAAGCCATATACAAATTATTTACGACAAATCAAAAAAATATTGAATGGCTTAAAACAGAAGTAGAAGAAGATAAAGAAAAACAAAAAGAAAGAGATGTGGCTATGGTTGAGTATATTGAAAAAAATGTTCCTGAATTTCGCAAAGACATAATGAATCAGTTTTCTTTTGTCAACAAGACTGAAAAAACAATACGTATTCGCGAAGAATTACAACGTTCTTTTTTAAAAACAATGGAATATTTGAGTACCTTTTTTGATTAAATTTTTTTTTCTCTTTGGATTACATAATAAAAAAAATGGTAAAATTATTGCAACAAACAACAACAATATATGATTTTGTGAAACATTATATTCGTGAAGAAAATATTAAAAAAACTGTGATTGAAATGTTTGAAAATTATACTATATTATAAATCTTTTGTAATTATTTTTTATAATTTTTTTTGTAATTTTTAGGTTACATAATAAAAAAATGGTTGTGGTTTGTGAATTTGAAATTGTTAAAAATTGTATAACACAAACTTATTTGAATTCTATGAATGAATGGCACTGTTTGGAAGATTGTTTGGAAGATTATCATCTTAAAGAATTGTTTCAAGAAGATAGTTTGGAAGATTATCATCTTAAAGAATTGTTTCAAGAAGAAATGAGTCAAGGCGAATTTGATGAATTTGTAAAACAAGTGAGAAAAATTAAACCTAAAAAAGTAATCAAATAATCAGAAGAAAAAATTTTTAAAAGGAAAAAGAACTTTTATTAGAAAGTTTTGGTCACTTGTTATTTCAAGGTTGGTGGTTAAGTGAAAAAGATTTCGAAATGTGTGAAAAAGTATCAAAAAAAATTGGGATTACAATAACATTACTCAAACTGATTTGTAAAAAACGTTATTTTGTTTATGATGCTTTATGTAAAATAGCTCAATGTGAATGTTTACCTCAATGTGTATTTTGTAATTTAAATGCTTGTCACATTTATCTCGAATTAAGAAACATTTTTGGTTATTATTATTTTGGTAGAATTTTTTAAAAAAATGTACTTTTTTTTAGATTACATAATGAAAAAAATGACAATTAATATAATGTTGGCTTCGAAAAAATTAGGATTGGCTGAAGTATTCTTGAAAAAGAACTTTTCATATTATGAAGACGGAATTAACTATTTGACTTCGTGTCCTTGCGAACCGAATGATATGTGCACAAATTGTCGAAAGATCAGATCGGAAATTTTATGTTCGGAAGCAAAAAATAAAGATTCTTTATATATTTTTGAATAAACTTTGTATCTATTTTTATGTATTTTTTTTTAGATTACATAATTAAAAAAAATGGAAAATAATATAATATTAGCTTCAAGAAAAGTGGGATTATCAGAAGTGTTGTTAAAAGAGACTTTTTCATACCATAAAGATAGAATTAACAGTTTGGCTCTCTGCCCATGTAATCCAGACGATATGTGTTCAAAATGCAACAAGATTTGTTTGGAAATTTTACATTCAGAAAATAATGACTATGAAACACGCATTTTTTTTTCAAATATATATATGGATGAATAATTAAATTTTTATATTGATTTTTTGTTTAAAAACTTTGTATACATTTTTTTTGAATTTTTTATATTGAATTTTGTTTAAACTTTGTAAATATTTTTTGTATTTTGTTTTAGATTTCATAATAAAAAATGGAAAATAATATAATGTCATCTTCAAAACAACTAACAGAAATAACGAAGAAAAGACTTGTTTATTTAGCTTTTTGCCCTTGTAATGTAAACGATATGTGCGTAGATTGTAAAAAAATAGGATTGGAAATGAGTGAAGAAAAAATTGATTATGAAACAATATACAAACATTTTTTATATACGTTTATTTAATTGTAGTCATGTTATATTCAAATTATTTAAATAATAAAATTTTTTTATATTTTGTTTAAATTTTGTATATATTTTTTTATATTTTTTTTTATTTTTTTTATATTTTTTTATTTCGAATTTTGTATACATTTTTTGTATTTTTTTTAGATTACATAAAAAAATGGAAACTAAAATAAAAATAATTACAACAAGAATTGATTATGAGTTGGTGGCATATAAATTGGGTGTAAGAGAAGATTTGATCATAGAGAGTTTACACTATGCTAAAAGTGAAATTTTGAGCTTGGCATCGTGTCCATGTACAAGAAACAACATGTGTTTAAATTGTCAAAAGATTAAAGATTTTCTTGGATTAAATCGCTCTATTTTTTATGATAAATGGCCAAAGTTTAAAAAGAAAATTTTTAAATGTAATAATTTTTTTTAGATTACATAATAAAATGGAAACTAATATAATGTTGAATGGAAAAGAATTGGGTATATCTGAAGATTTATTACAAAAAATTATTGAATATCGTCAAAACCTAATTTCGAGCTTGACAGTGTGTCCTTGTCAAAAGTTGTGTTCTAATTGTAAAACAAAAAAAGATACAGTTATATTTATTGAACGACATTTCTCGGATAAAAATAAACATTTTTTTATATTTTTGTAATTTTTTTGTAATTTTTTTTTAGATTACATAATAAAAAAAATGGAACAAGATGACATATCATGGTGTAACTATTCTATTATATTAAAAGCTTCAAAAAAAATGGATTTATCTAAAGAACAACTCTTGGAAGTTTATAAAAAACAAAAGAAATTTTTGACCGAATGTCAATGTGATGAATACAACCCATCATTTCTTTGTTTGTATTGTAGTTCTTGTGTGGATACAGCTTCAAAAAAAATGGATTTAACTAAAGAACAACTCTTGGAAATTTATAGAAATCAAAAGAAAAAGATTAAATTTTTGGCCGAATGTCAATGTCAGGAATACGACGAATATCATTTTCTTTGTTTGTGTTGTAGTTATTGTGTGGATACAGTAAAAGAATTTTACATTTCAATAATAAAAGCTTCTAACAATCTTGGTTTATCGACGGATTTATTAAACAAAACTTTTTATATTCATAGATACGAAATACGTGATTTAGCTAAATGTAATTGTGATTTTAAACAATTGTGTCATGAATGTGATTTTAAAAAATTCTTGGTTTATCGATGGATTCGTTAATGTAACTATTTTTTTCTTTATTTTTACTTTATTTTTTTAGATTACATAATAAAAAATGCAACTAACAGAAAATGATTTGGATTTTTTGATGGAAAAAATATACCAATTCAACAAGCTCACCCAGCTACTTTGGAAGATATTCGAATGCATGCGATTACTTCAAAACAAATTTTATGTCGCGATTGTGAATGGGATTGCTATTCCAAGTGGGATGAATTTTTCAATCAAGAAATGAAAAGAATACCTCATATATTAATTTTGATGGTTTTTCAATATATTAAAATACATTATCATGTTTATTTGAATTTAAATTTTGAATCTTTTTATGATTTTTTAAAATTAAAATGTAAAGAAGATGTTTTAAATCATGTAAAAGAAAAATGTGTAGAAATTGAAAATTGTAAACATTATTTAAACGAATGTGAAGAGTGTGATGAATATAGATATTCTGATGGAGAGAGTTGTTCATTTATATATTGTGAAAAATGTTTTAATTCTGAATATTGATTTTTTTTAGATTAATAAAATAAGAGAAAACCATAATAAAATAATGTTCAAGATGTTAATCAAACATAACCAATTGCCTGAAAACGAAATGATGGTTGCAAAGTTTTTGGTTAATGAACCAGATGATTTATTTTGTAAAGTGGAAAGACTTGTCGATCAGAACATTATATATATGATGTTTTTTATAAAATATGCTGTAATATATTTATATTCAAAATAAAAAAAAATTTTTTTTTTTAGATGAATAATATAAATGAAAATAAAAAAATGTTGGAGAAGATTATAAATATGAATTCTTTGTTGAAAGAAAATCGCGAAACTTTAACTGACGAGGAGAAAGAAAATTGCAAAACTTTAACTGACGAGGAAATGGCATCTTTGAAATTTTTGTTAGATGAAAACGATAGTGACTTTTTATTTAAAATACGAACAAATTTAAATGTTAAACTGATTTTGTTATTCTTTTTTAACAAATATACTTATATGTATTTTTTTCAGTAAATAAAAAAAAATATTTTTTTTTCAGCAAAAAATAAAAAAAATGTTATCTTTACAACAACAAAAAGCACTTCAGTGGGTTGATGAAGGAAAGAATTTTTTTATTACTGGTGGCGCTGGATGTGGAAAAAGTTATATCGTCAACCAAATTGCTCAAAGTGAACAAATTTATAAAACAATACATATTACTGCGAGTAACTGTGCGAGCTGTTTTTAATGTTTTAGAAAACGACAGCGGATGGAAGATAATACGATTATGTAATATTAAAATTAAAACTTTATCCATTTATAAATCTAGTTGTTTTTATTTGTCGTGTTCATGGCTCGCAGGCGTACAAGAAGAAGCGGTCACCGTCGTCGTCATCATAAAACTCCTCATCATAGAGGAAAAGGAAAATTTTTTACCAAAGTGAAAAATTTTGCTAAACGGCTATTAAAATCAAACGTAGGTGGTTACGCTTTGGATTATCTTCAAAAACAACGCGATGCGTAAAATAGGGTGCTGCACCACTTGTAAAATAAAAAAAAGTTCATGTAAAAAAAGAAGAAGAGGTAGAGTGTATTTACCTCCTTTAAAAGGAGCTGGTAGAAAGCGATTCAGAAGACGAAGAAAATTACGAGGAGGTAATATTATACAAGACACTTTAAGAAAATTTAAAATTTACCCTTGGTATGTAGCTTAAAAGAAACAAATGAAAAAAACTAAATTTGATCATGTTAAAAAAACACGACTTTACAATATATATTTACTTTAACCGCCCTCAAACATGTCGTAATGCATAGAAAAAGAGGAAGAGGAAGAGTTTATTTACCTCCGTTAAAAGGCGCAGGTAGAAAACGTTTAAAAAGACATTTAAGAAAACGCATGCGTGGTAAATTTCTTCCATTGTTAGCTGCAGTTTTAGCACCGACTTTATTATCATCACTGATACCGCGATAAAAAAATGTATAAAAAAAGACATAAAAAAAGACATTATAAAAGATATTATAAAAGTCATAGAACAAGACGAATGCGTGGAAAGTTTTTAGGACCTCTTTTAGGAATGGTATCTAAAGTCGTTTTACCTTCCTTTACTAGCGCTCTTCTACCTACCATTGGTAAAGCTGTTTTGGGTGGAGCTATCTCTGGTGGAATTTCTTACGGAATTAATAGAATTGGAAAATAATATTTTTATAATATATATATATTTTTACACTTTGTTTTTTATTATTTTAGTACAAATATAAAATCCCAACATTGTTCCAAGTAATATAAAAACTCCTAATAACGCTCCAAATAAATATCCTCCTGCTACAATAACAATAGACAAGCTTGAAAGTGTTATTATCGACGCTACTTTCCATTGATTAATACACTTCAAAATTTCGAATATGATTCCCATGCGAGTTGTGTGTACCACCATTATCTATTGGAGGATCAGGTTTATAAGGTTGAACTACTGCTACGGTCGTTGGAGTTTGAAATTGTTGTAACTTTTTGTTTTTTGATTCCATTCGTTATGAACCCATTTCATTTTTTTTCACTCTTTATATACTTTTTGTCACGCTTCATTAAAATTTTTTTGTCACCTGATCCTTTTCCTGCGCGCATGCGCATGCGCCACATTCTTTTTGAGACCGGGAAATTTTTTTTAATTCGTTCATCACTTGAATCCCCTCGGTTCAAGACTCTTGTACCTCGGACACCTTGCAACTCCTCGGTTTAACGATTTTATTTCAACTTTTTTTCAACGGACGGACGGCGTCTGAGGATACCACAAGAATTGTAACTTACTATATCATCATATCTTTATAATGGGTGATTTTATATATATAGATCTTATGAAAGCAAACTCAGATAATTCAATCTCGGAGTATTTGAATACCATTGCTTCAAACAACTTTCTTCTTTTTTATCTTTACCAACAAGAATTACCAATCACTCAAGTACTTTAATTGATAATATATTTTCTAATTCAACTTCTGAAAATATTTTTTTAAGAACTCAAAAAATCCCTGAAGAACTGCAAAAAAATGTTAATTCATCCCATACTGAGTTCAATAGTTTTTTAAAACAATAACCCTGGCTCTCTTTTTATTTAACCTACTGAAAAAATTGAAATAATACCAGTTATTCTTTCTCTATATGATGGCAAGGCTTCTGATCCAAACAGCGTTCCAACCTTTATTCTAAAACTTCTTGCTAATGATATTTCTTCAGTACTTTCTAAACTATTTAATCTCTCATTTGCTGCTGGTATATTCCCAAATGTTTTAAAAACTGCATCTATTAAACCAATCCATAAAAAGGACTCAAAACTTGGCTGCAATAACTATAGACCAGTATCATTATTATCAAATATCAGAAAAATTTTTGAAAAATTAATAAATTCTCGTATCTACCACTTTCTTGATAATTCTAAGTGTCTCTACGGCTGCCGGGTTGGATTTCGTTTAAAACACTCTATTTCCTATGCACTTATTAGCATTACTGAAATGATTCGTGGTGCGATTGATAGTAGTTCTTTTGCTTCTGGTGTCTTTATTGATCTCCAAAAAGCATTTGATACAGTTGACCATAAGATTTTAAATAAAAAATTGTACAACTATGGTATACGGGGTATCGCTAATGATTGTTTTTATCCTATATTTAAAATCGTACTCAGTTTGTCTCGATTAATGGGTTTCAACCCACAAGTAAAGTTATTAAGTATGATGTCCCACAGGGTTCTGTTCTAGGACCTTTACTGTTTTCAATATATATCAACGATCTGCCTCAATCTATAGATAATTCGATTGTTCATCATTTCGCTGACGCCACTAATCTTCTATGCATAAATAAATTACTCGCGCAGCTTTGTAAAAAAGTTAATTCAGATCTTTATCATTTGTGTAAAAATCAGTAAAACTGAATTTATTATTTTTCAACCTCCACAAAAAAAAAAGATTGACAGTGATAATTTGAAAACTAGAATTAACGGTAAAAGACTTTTCCCATCTAAATATATACAAAATACCTCGAGCTATTACTTGACGAAAACCTATGATGGTACTATCAACTAATTCAATGAAATGAAAAACTCTCACGTGCCAATAGTATGTTGTCATTAATACGACACTATGTTCCCCAACATATTCTAATATCAATTTACTATTCCTTGTTCTCCTTACATCTAAGTTATTATTGCACTGTTTGGGGCCAAATAGGTAGCTTTCTATTACTTCGTATAAACATTTTATTCCATAAGAATTATGACATTTTCTTCTTTACAATTTAATATCCAAAAAAGGTTTTTAAATTATATGTTCTAAAATTTCAAAATCTTGTAAAGCTTTATATTGTCTCTTTGTGTTTGATTTTTATTCAAAATAAACTACAAAATTCGTTCAATAATTTTTTTATTAAACCCAGTGACACACGCAAATATTACACTTGAGTTACTGAAAAATTTTTCGCACACTTCCTTTTCCAACACTATTAAATATGGGAAGCTCTCAATAAAACAATAATGTATTTTAACTAAAACCAAACAATACCATTTATAAAAAAAATACTAATTAACTTTTATTACCAACATTCTTCTTCTCAATCAAAACTAAATTAAGAAATTTTTATTTGAGTATACATTTTATGAATATTAACATATCTTTTATTATTATTGCTTTTTTTACCTTACTGAATTTATAAAAGTATTATTACTTTTATTTTATACTGTCTTTTTTAACTCTACTAATATTACTATTGTCATTAATTTACCTTTGTTTTATAAATCTTAATAATATTATTTATAATGATAGTGATTCAATAGTAGTAATAGTTTTATGGTCATTGTCGTAATTTTTGCGAATGTTATGTTAATTTTAACTTTTTTTTTTTTTTTTTTTATATGTTTTAATATAGTACAAGATTTTACAACTTCGTAATATAAAATTTCAATAAATAAAATAAGTAAAACAGATAGGGGCTCAAAGAAGATGAGGATGACAGTACGTTATCGCAATCTTTTCATAGAGCCCCTATAACAAGATTAAAAAAAAAATATTGTAATATGTTACAATATGCGTAATAAAATTTCAATAAAATATCGTAATAAAACGCGTAATTCGCTTATAAAATTGATAGGCAACCAACAAAAGTAAAAATAAAACAAAAACAGATTTATGAGAAATCATTAACCAAAAGTGTTTCTTATATTTTTCAGAGTATCATTAACCAAAAACGTTTCTTATAATTTAAAAATTTCTTTTTTTGTTAAAAACTAGAATGAACTTAACGAATTAACCGTACCTTTGAATCCTTTTTGAAAAGTATTTCATACTTTTAGACCTCGATATAGAATGCTGTACTCTGAATATTTGTTTTTTATCCGAGACAGTTTATATGTGTTGGACATGTTCGCTCTAAGATTATAGCTATCATTTTTATTTTTTTTAAACTTGTTATTAAAGCTTATAGGAGAGATATTGTGATTATAACGATACATGAAAATTAAATGCTGGTAGATATTTATTTCAAACACATTCATCATTTTCATATCTTTCATTAAGGGCTTAGCGTGTTCACGCCTATTTTTTGAGTAAATGATTCTGTAGGCATGTTTTTGTAGACTATAAATTTTTATAATCTTTGCCGCTTAAGTACTTGCCCATGAAATGTTTGCATTGCTGATGAAGCTATGAATTAGCCCAAAGTAGATTAATTTAAGACTATTTTTATTAACGTAGCAGCGAACTTGATACATCAAACCTATTATTTTGGTGATTTTTGACCGGATATATATTATATGTGGAAGCCAGGATAATTTTTCATCAACAATGGTTCCTAAGAATCTTATATTGGATTGCTTATTTACTAGTTTATCATTTAGAGATAGGTTAGGCAACTTGAGAGGAAGATTTTCTTCTTGTGTTTTTTTGTGAAATAGTATATACTTTGTTTTCTCAGCGTTAAGTGAGAGTTTGTTTGCCTTAAACCAGTTGTTTACTTTACACAGTTCAATATTCATGTCTGCATATAATTTCTTGATATCATTGTTGGTGAGAAATAAGTTTGTGTCATCTGCAAACATGACCGAGTTCATTTTTAAAGATGCATTACAAAAGTCATTTATATATATTAGAAAAAGAAGTGGACCAAGAATCGATCCATGCGGGACTCCGCATATGACATTTAATTCTCCAGATTGGACATTATTTAGATATTGTTTTCTGTGTGTATGATAGATTTTAATCCAATAATAAGTTTTATTTATTATTTCGTAATGCCTTAATTTATCTAAGAGAATGCAATGGTCCACTGCATCGAATGCTTTTGATAAATCAAGAAACACTCCTAAAGTAAATTTATTATTTTCAAAACCATTAGTTATTTGATTTACTATTTAAATGATTGCATGCTCTGTAGAGAGATTTTTTTGAAAGTCAAACTGATTTTGGTAAAAAAAAATTGTTTTTAATGAAGTAATCATAGATTCTATTATAAACTACACGTTCGAAGAGTTTTGAAAGCACAGAAAGTATTGATATAGGCCTGTAGTTTGTAATGTCAGAATAATCATTTCATTTGTATAATGGAATTACTTTTGCCAATTTAAGTACATCCGGAAATATCCCAGAATTTTATGAGAGTTTAAGTGTATGAATCAGGGGTCTATTAATACTGTGTTTGTTTGCAATTACTATATCACTAGATATCTCATCAAATCCTGGAGCCTTTTTTTTTTTTAAGGAGGCAAAGGCTGCCTCTAATTCTTCATAGCCTAATTCATAATCAAGCATCTTTTCATTTATATATGTTGTTCCATGTTTCTTGTTTTAGTCTACTTGTTAATTTATTAGTGTTACTCAAGTTTAAATTTCGTTTTTTTGAATATATAATTTTTGAATGACAATCAGACAAAGATTTAAAGTTTTTTATTTTTATGAATATCGGGAAATGATCGCGAATATCTGTCAAAAATATACTGGTTTCAAATGTCGTTTGAAATTTCAAATGTTCTAAATAATTATTGATAAAAATATTGTCTATTGCTGTTGCAGAGGTTTTTGTTACTCGCGTTGGTTTATTAATAGTTGACAAGACATTAAATTTAAAAAGCATATCAAAAAAAGATTTTGTTTTTGGAAATTTTGTGTTAGAAAGAGCATCAAGATTTATCTCACCAGTTATATATCTTGGTGTTCTCATTGACGGATTTATTACTTGGAATAAATAAATTGCCAATATTGGAATCAAAATATCAAAAAGTATTGGCGTTCTATATCAGTCACGGGATTTACTTAATAAGCATCATCTAAAACAAATCTATTTCAGTTTTATACAAAGTTACTTGAATTACGCGAATATTGCGTGGTGTAGTACATCTAAAAGCAAGCTTGAAGCACTCTATCCAAAACAAAAACATGCCTAAAGAATAATAAATTTTAAAAATAAAAACGAACATGCAAAACCACTGTTCGAAATTATGAACAAATTTACGTTATACGAGATAAACGTTTATAAAATTTTATGTCTCATGTACAAAAGTAAATTTCAACAATGCCCCTCAATTTTTAATGATCTTTATGAAATAAAACCTAACATTAACTATACTTTACGCACAACAGGCTTAATTGAACCATTGTGCAAAACTAAACAAGAACAATTTAAAATTACGTATCGTGCTCCGCATATCTGTAATAAAATCTTAGCAAAATATAGTAATTTACAAGATGTAAACAATATAAATTACTTTCAAAAACTAATAAAAAAGAGTATTTCAAAGTATAAAAATCTTATTAATGATTTCCTTTAAACTGCTTTTTTTTTTTGTTTTTTGTTTTTGTTTCTTTCACTGTTAGTTTTATTTGTTATTGTCTTTTTATATTAAATGTTTTTGGTGTTAACACTATTTACCTTAGTTAATTAAGTTTTGCTTTTAACAATATTATAGGAATTTAATATTGTAAAAAACATAACTAGTACAACGGTTCTTGATGATAAGACTTAATGGTCTTCTGCAAGTTTCCCGCGTTTTTATATATTTTTGTATAACTCTTATTATTTTGTCTTTGATTTTTTTTTTATATTTATAACTAGATTATTTTTGAAAGAATAAGAGTATCTTGTATTATATTAAGGAATTTAATTGTAACAAAAACGGAAAATTTAAAAAAAAAAAAAAAAAAATATATATATATATATATATATATAACGTCTTATTTTCTTAATTTATTTTCATAATCGTATTTTTAATAAAAGTTTCGAAATTTTTTATTTTTCCACTCGGTGGACGATAAACACATCCAACTAAAATGTTTCGGTATTTTTTAATGATAATTTCAATGAAAAGGCTTTCATAATTATCATTTGAAAAGCATAGTATATTTTTTATCTTGAAAGCATACTTTTCTAAGACATAAACTCCTAATCCTCCTCTTTTTTTCCCATTTCCTCTTGATTGACTTATTAGTTTATAAAATGGTAATATATAATTAGAATTTAATTCAAGAGAACTTTCTGTATCATGCCAAGTTTCTGAAATAGATATGATGTCGAATGTGTAGTTTGAAATATTTAAAAATTCTTTAAGTTTATCAAAATTTTGCTGCATGCTTCTAATGTTTATGTGTAATACAGAAAATAAGCCATCATCTGCTATTACTTTAAATTCAAAAGGATCAATATACGGTGTGTTAATTAAGTTCATTTGAGTTTCTTGAAAAATATTTATATTTTCTTCTGATAGGTTATTTATAAAGTTGTCCTCAAAAAAGTCTAAATTTAAATTGTGAAAATCTAATTTCTGTGGAAAAAGCGCTGCCTTTTTTTAAAAATGTATAGTTTAAAAATACTTAATATAATTAAAAACTAAAATACTCAAACGCTTACTCGTTTACGCATGTCGGAATAACATCTGTGTTGTGGGTGTTTTCTCGAAATTTGTGAACAATAAGTTTGTTGTAAACAACATTTACAAAATAGCCATTTTGACGATGTATCTTCGCCTGATCAATAAGTTTCTTTCGAATTTTTCGCGTGGTAAAACTAAAATCTTGGTTTAGAAAGATTTTAGTTCCTTTTAATTTTGTTGCTCTTTCCAAAATTGTTTTTTTTTGTCCTCGTAATTCCGGAGCTTTAAGACAATTGTTCGCTCTCGTTTATCATTAGCTACTCCCACTCGATGAGCCCGATCAATTATAATATCTTTTTCAATACCAAGATTATCTTTAAATAGTTGCTTTACCTTTTTTTGTGTGATTTCCCAATTCTTTTCTTCGTTATTTTCAACGACCCCGTCAATTCTTAAATTGTTTCTTCTATTACGGTCTTCAATATCAACGCTTTTTAATTTTAACTCAATATTGTCAGAAGATATTTTACCCTGCATTTTTTGTACATTTGATAAATCATCGTGAACTTTATTAATTTTTTCCTCAACTACTCTAGTCTATTTTTTCCTCAACTACTCTACATCGCCAACAAAATTTAATCCAGATTTCATTTCGTCGAGTTCTCGCCGAACTTCTTTAAAACTTGATTGAAAGTTATCAAACCTTTCATTTATGTTCGATAATGCTTCATGAAAAAAGACAAAATTGTTTCTTTTTGAATATTTAGTAGCTCTCTCATCATAGCAATCGAAACTAACTCTTCTGATTTAGACATATCAATTTTTATTTAACGAATTAAAATAATTCCAAAAAATATTTAACTCTAAGAAAACGCGTCTGTTCACCACGATGTTCGCAACGCCAAAAAAAGGCGTAATAATTTCTGTCATAGTTTTAAAGTTTACTATAAATATTTTTACCATAGTTTTTTTTATTAGTTATAATTTTTAGTAAAATTATCATGATCTAGTTACTATTGGTAATGTTTATTCACATAATTATTAGTATTATCATTATTAAATTATATTATTATTCTAATCATTAATATTATCTTTATTTACTACCCTATGCGCGCATCACTAGTGATTTAGTACTGCTCAACGGTGATTAAGTGGTGATCACTAGTGATCGCTACTCAATCACTACTCTATCACCACTAATACATTACTTATTTATACGCGAAAATCAAATATCCCGAAATAATTTTATGTAAGTGGTGATTCAATGCTTATTAAGTAGTGACTGTTTAGTAATATATCAAAATACGAAAATAGTTATAACTCGTCTCAATAAAAAATGGCAGATAATAAGCGCAAGCACTACATGAAAAGTTATATGAGAGATTATAGAAGTTTTAAAAAGTTGTTCAATGAAGAAGAAGAAGGTAAAGAAGAAGACGAAGAAGAAGAAGGTAAAGAAGACGGAGAAAAAGAATGCAAGGAAGACGACGACAAAGAAGAAGCTAATGAAAATGACGACAAAGAGGAAGAAGGTAAAAAAGACGACGACGAAGATAAAGAAGACGACGAAGATAAAGAAGACGATGAAGATAAAGAAGATGATGAAAAAGTAGGATATAGCGAAAAAAATGGTAATACAGAAAGTGAGGTTTCTCAATCTGTCAAGACTCGAAATTTTCTTCATAAATGGGCTGTTAAAAATAATATCAAGTCTAAACCGTTAAACGAGCTTTTGACACATTTGAACTCTTTCATAAAAGACATTCCTAAAAGTGGAACATCTTTAAAAAATACTTTAAGAAGTGTGGATGTTGAAAACGTTGCTGGAGGTGATTTTGTTTATATTTCTTTAAAAATTGCACTCAGCAATTATGTAAAATGCTTCAGAAAGCCAGCAGAGTTTGATCTTATTATGAATGTTGATGGCACTCGAATATACAATTGTAAGAAAAAACAAATGTGGCCTATATTGTGTACTATAAATCAACAAGGTCCATGCAATTGCTTTATGGTATGGTGAAGGAAAACCTACAGTTCTTGGAGAATACCTCAAAAAATTTGTCGCAGAGTTAAAATTCTATTTTATAAATGGGTATGAAGGCCTAAAGGTAATAGTTAAGGCATTTGTATGTGATGCACCAGCCAGAGCATTTTTAAAATGTATAAAAAGTCATAGTGGATATGACAGTTGTGAAAGATGTGAAGAACATGGTGAGTATCATAAAGGTATAAGATTGTTAGGTACTAAATCTTTAATACGAGATGATAAAAACTTTAAAGAAAAATTTTATTCAGAGCACCAGATTGGTAAATCACCATTATCCAAACTTGAAATTCCAATGGTGACTGGATTTGTACTTGACTACATGCATTTAGTTTGTCTGGGGGTTACAAAGAAACTTATGAAGAATTATATTAACAAAATAGGTTCCTCTGTACACAGCAAAATTTCTTCGCAGTTGCTCGAAATAAGAAAATGCACACCAACAGACTTTCAAGGTTGACCGAGAAGTTTGGATGAATTTTCTGATTTTAAAGCAACTGAATTTCGCTTTTTTTAATTATATGCTGGAATTGTAGTTATGAAAGGCAAAATATCGCATGATGAGTATAAACTTTTAATGGCTTTATCAGTTGCAATGCACATTCTTATATCTGAGACAATGGTTAAAGATAACTCAATGGTTTCTTACTGTAAGAATTTGTTAGAATGGTTTACAACAGAATCAATTGTTTTTTATGGACCATTGTTTGCATCTTATAATGTGCACAGTGTTATTCATTTAGCTGATGATGTAGCAAATCACAAAGTATCATTGAAAAAAATATCTGCATTTTCTTTTGAAAATTACCTTGGAAAAATTAAAAGAAAAATTCATAGTGGTACATATACAGTTGCTTAAGTTGTTAAAAGGCTTGATGAACAAAGTAAAGTAATACATCTATTACCAACAAAAAAATCAGTAATCTTTAATACAAATTTTAGAAATAGAGTTTATTATATCAGCAAAATAGGTTTTGTAGTTGTTGAGAAAGTTGTCGAAAACAAATATTTTTGTAAATTGTTTAAATTTTCGAAAATAACAAATTTTTTTGAAAGTCCTTTACCAAGTTCAGTCATTCATATTTACCACTTAACAACTTTGTCAAATTGCAAGGAAATTGTATTGGAAAAGAATGCATTGCTACACAAAGCTATCATGATGCCTTTTGATAAAGGAGGCTATGTACTTATTCCTCTTCTCCACTGTGATTTTAATGACAATTTTACAAATCTATAATTTTGATTAATACTTTTACACATTTGGTCTTATTTATATTTGAAGTAAATTTTTTTTTTGTTTAACTAAAAAATCTTTGCTTCCAACAAGGCTGCAAACAACCACTGTTAAAGTATTATAAGCAGTACTATTAAGCAACCACTATTAGAATTGGAAGTTACTGGATCAGAGAAAGGATGAAGTTTATAGAGCAAGATAACAATTGACAGATGACTTAAAAGATTGCAAATTATATGAATCAGGAAAGCAAGATGAAAGTACCAAATTCCAAAGAACTAATATTTGAGAAAAAAAACTAGGTAAATAAGAGTTTTTGGAGCACTTAGGAATATTCACAGAAAAAGGATGAGACTTAATTGAATGACACTTTTGTGAGTCACTGTTTATATATATATATATATATATATATATATATATATATATATATATATATATATATATATATATATATATATATATATATATATATATATATATATATATATATATATATATATATATATATATATATATATTCTATTGGTTCTTCCAAGCAACCTAAATTTGCATGTATTTCTTGTTTTTTTCAAAAATTCAAATGTATGTCATGTTGGATCTTAAAAGAGGAGGGAAAAAATTTGAACAAAAACCATGAAAAATTAGACTTTTATTTTTTGTTAAAAGATTTTCATGCAATAAAACATAAATTATCAATTTTGTATAAAATATTTATTATTTTTGGAATTTTTTTAACATGTTGGGTCTTTTGAGACCTTAGATATTAAAAACATTTACATTTGAAAAACTTTAAATATATATATATATATATATATATATTATATATATATATATATATATATATATATATATATATATATATATATATATATATATATATATATATATATATATATGTATATGTATATATATATATATGTATATACATATGTATATATATATATATATATATATATATATATATATATATATATATATATATCCAACTACAATAATATATATTAGTTGAATACATGTCACACCTGTTATTATATCAGTATTTTATTTTAGTTTTAATTTTTAAGTTTAAGTATAAAAAATCAAAAAGGGGGTACATTCATTAAATATGTATTCACAAATTATTATTTATAAATTACGTTTCTTTTTTTTACACTTCTTTTTCAAGTTTTTAGTTTTTACAAAAATATGGAAAAATTTATCAAAGCAAAATGGCTTGAACATCCACATTCAATTGAATATGGTACAGTCCCATCAAATTAGGTAGAAGAAAGTAATGGCAGTTTATGGGTCTGTTGGCCTAAAGTTGTGAATGTGAAGCCATTAATTTTAAGCAGACAGATACCAAAAAAAGACTGGTCTAGGTTCATTTTGTTAAAGTAATATGGCAGTGGAAGTATGTTTATTTAATACAATATTTATAAGTGCAATAGTTACCTGTATTTTATATATATATATTTTTAATTTAGAATTTATTTAGCTGTATTTTTTTTAATTTTTTTTTATTTTAGGCAGCTTTTCTGAATGTGAGATGATCCCCTCAGCTAGTGATACAAATGAGGATACAGATGATGAAAACTTGTTAAAGCAAAAAACCGATTTACATTACCATATTTCATGAGCGATGATGATTTTGGTAAGAAATATTTAAATTATATCTATAAATTGTGTTTTTCTATAATTAAACAAATTAGTTTTATCTATTGTTTATTGTAGATAACGAGTTTGCTCCCAATCAATCAAAAAAAAAAAAGAAAAATTGACTTGCAGCAGTGATGAGGAGGCAGAGACCACTATAGACAATTTCCCATTACTTCCTTCGTCTCTACAAAAATGTTCTTAATTTTATATTATTTATTTATGTACTTTTTTGTTGTTGCATTTTCACTCCTATTACATACAATTTTATTTCTTTGTGTCATTTGATTTATAACCTAAACTATCTGCAATGGTATTTTTAAGAGTAAAACAAATAACACACTTAGAAACACTGAACACAAGTTTAGAAGGATCTTTGTGTATTATTTTTAATGCTTACTAAGTATTTATAACAAATAATATCTATTTATAACAAAGTATATGAGGTATGTATGAAGAGGTGTTTCGAATTTTTAAGGTGCATAAAAGTTATCATTTTTTCTTATAACAATTTAAATTTTTTTCACTTAAATTGCCTTCTAATCGGACTTCGATGAAAAAAAAAAGCATAAAGTTGATTTGGAGATTGAACCAGAATGTCAGTCTCAAGTATCGTTGATTAAATCCAATACCCAGCAGCTTTTCACAAGCAATGGTACAGTTTTATTCTTTATATATGTTTGATACTACTTTTTCATAAAATACTTATGTATATGAATGAACTAAATTTATTATTGCAGATTACAGTAGTAAATCTGTTATTAGTTATGACGTTGATAATACTTCTGCTTCATCACAAGATGGTATGTTTGTTATCTATAATGTTTTCTTTGAATTTTTATTGTTAACAATTTAAAAAACAACTATTAATTTATTTTTATTCAACGATATTATAGATTTACACACACAAGTTTATATTAATAGGTTAGGTCTCACTCAAATAGTTACAAACTAGTTAATGGAGTGAAAAGCCTATAAACACAAAGTTTAAAACATAATAAAACATAAAAGTAAAAGTTAAAAATGCAAAATAAATGAATAATATTGAAGCAACTTAAATCTAGAAGTTATAAAAACAAATAAAACTTAAAAAACAAACAGAATAACTTATTTAATGTAATGTTATTAACACTAGTTTTTTAATAATATTTAATAAAATACAAATATTATTTACTTACTAGTAAGTAAATGATATTTGTAATTTTAAATATTAAACTTTAAACACTAGTTTTTTAATAATATTTAATAAAATACAAGTATTATTTACTTACTAGTAAGTAAATGATATTTGTAATTTTAAATATTAAACTTTTATTTATAGTTTTCTAGAAAAATGTAATGAAAATCCTAAAAAATATAACAAAAGAACTAATGGAGGTGAAGCAAAGTCAAAAAGATCTGATGGAAAAGTTATCTGGAGTACAATATACAGGAGTAGATATTGCTAATAAGTTAGTCTTTGTTACTATTGATAATGTTAAAGATTTGGTGAAGTTGGAAACTGAATTAGAAGATAAAAATTTATATTTGCAGCTGGTATGTAATGTTACCAACATTTAACTTTATTCATTATTGTTTTGCTGTTTCATTAATTAATAAACATTTTATTAATTTTTTAAGAATAATAAAAAGTACAGTAAACTCCCGATATTTCGAAACCTTGATAACTAGAACTTCCAGTAACTTAAACTAATTTTGAATCCCTGTTTAACCCTTATATATCTTATACTCCCAATAACATGAACAAACTTCTTGGTCTCTTGGAGGTTCGAGTTATTGGGAGTTTGCTGTATTTGATAATTTTAGTAATAGCGTATAGTAGATTTAAATAGTAAGTTTGACCGGTAGTTAGCTCAGTTTGACCAGTTGTTTGCTCAGTTGATAACACTGTATGTAATATATAAAATATTAGAAGAAAAGCTTGTTTAAGTTAAGTCGTTTTCACACGCATATACATACAATACAGTATACATAGAATTGCATGTATACACATACAATAAATGTATACACACATACAATTACAGGGTTGCTGATCATCCTTTGAAGACCTGGAATACCTGGAAATAGCACGAAACCTAGGAAAAACCTGGATTTTGGAAAACTCAAGGATTTTTTTAAATTTTTATAAAATTCTGAGAAAAACCAAGAAAAATATTTTTTTGTTTAAATTTTTGAACAATAATTTTTTTTGTATAATATAAATATATATTCTAATGTTAATTATAGTGAGTAATTATTAATACAGGTCGCAGTTTTAGTTCGTGCTTGTTGCAACCACCCAAAAAAAAGTATATACGAGGTGAAGAACAAACTTATCACAAAAGATGTTGCATCAAACTATAATATTAAAGGCACTTCTCAGAAGTGCAATTTTTGTACTGAATTCAAAAATGTTTATTCTGCTATTATAGGTAAATACAAAGAAATATTTTTTCATAGTATATTTTAAGAAATTTTGTAGCTCGTGTTTTATGAAAAGGTATTTCAATTTTAAATTTCAAAGTACATTTTTATTCGTTTAGAGGCAGTCAGAAGTCAGCATGCTGATGCCAAAGATATACAACTCCACAGTTTTATGGGTGAATGGTTACGACAAGCTGGCGTGTTGAATATACGCACAGAGAAAAAAAAAATTGAAAATCATAATAAAACATTATAATCTGTTTTTCTTTTACTAACGAAATAAAAAACTATTTTCTTTATTCTTTTTTGACTGTAATTTAGCATTATTTTAAATATTAATTCATGTAAAAATTATTGGTCATGTTAATTCCGTAGCCATCGTAAACGCAACTCATTTAAGAAACGGAAATGTTTAAATTTGCAGAATTTTTGATGATTTTTGTTTAGTGTTGGTTCGTGAATTACTTTGTTTTATTTTGTTTGTTTTAAAGTTTTAGAAATCTTGTAAAAATATGGAAAAATTAGCCATTTTATTGAACATGGAACAATCCCACGTGATTAGTTTTTTGAGATAAATTATGTTGTTGCTTTGACTACAAGTTGTGAATGACACAAATTTGTTTGAACTTTTTTATTTTAATAGCTGTAATAACTATAGTTATTGATAATAACTATAGTTATCTATAACTATAATAATAAACAATAACATTATTATGACATATATACATGTTTTACATTTTAGAAAGCTTTTCTGAAGGTGAACTTGTTGAACCTGAACTTTATCAATCATTGTACTTCTGAATGTGAAAACAGTTAATGATTGTCAGAGATTGAAGCATACGAAGACATTTGAGACGACTAAAATTGATAGAAACTTGAGATGACTGAAATTGATCGAAAAGCTGGATAATTATGCTATTATTAATTATTATTAATTAATCATTATCATATTTCAGAAGTTATATTGATAAACTTGTTTTAAGTCGTTACCTTCACTTGCAATTATACTAAATTGTTTTTTAAATTATCAATTTGTTATATAGGTGATGATCTTCAACCTAAATGGGTAAATCCTGGACATTTTCCAATACTTCTGCCATCAATAGATAAAGGTTTTATTTAGTATTTTTGTTTTGTATATTTTTAAAATATTTATTTACGTTAAATAGTATTTTGTTTTTTTATTGTTATTATTATTATTATTATTATTATTATTAGTGTCATTATATATATTTACAGTTGGTAAGAATAACTTAAAAGTTTTAAAAGCTTAATAGCAATTTATATAAAATTTTAATATTATTACTTATTAGTATTAATTTAATATAGTAGAGAAAAAACTTTGAATATTTAAAAATGAAACTTCATATTTTTATTTGCTATGTTTTTATTTTTAGAGGCAGTCGGGAGTCACGATGCGGACAACAAATTAGCACGCAAAAGATAATAAATTTTACAATCAGAAATACGACAAACTGGCCTGTTTAACGTTACGACAAACTGTCCTGATGAAATTCGTTAAAAAGCTGTTATTTAAAGATTAAAACATATTATGTCATTAAACACAATAAAACGTTTTATAAAATATTTTTTGTTTTATTGCTTTTCTTATCTGCTTTAACTATTTAGTAAGTATTTTATCTTACGTTCTCTGCAGTCAATAAAATTAATTAGACATTCCAATAGTTATTTATCTATGTATTTAAAATATTGGATTTAAAATATTTCCTTATAATAACTTTTTTAAAGCTATTGTTTATAAGCAAAAAACTCTTACATAATAAGTAATTTATCACTAATAACAATAAGTAATTGCAACAAAAGAATTGACGTTAAATCAGCGGTGATAATCACAACTTATTCACTAGTAACAAATCGCAACTCAATCACTAGCGATAAATGTTTACAGAATCAACATTCAATAAGTACTAAATCACCACTTACAATAAGTATTGAATCACTACTAAATCACTGATGTATCAGTGCTAAATCAGCGGTGATAATCACTACTTAATCACTAGTGACTAATCGCCACTCAATCACTAGTGATAAAAAGTTTACAGAATCACCGTTCAATAAGTACTAAATCACCACTTACGATAAGTATTGAATCACTACTAAATCACCAGTGATGCGCGGATAGGGTAGGGCTTTATTTTCCTTTCTTTCCTTTTTTTTTTGTCTTTTGTTCTTATTTTTTTTCCTCTTTATTTTATTTTCAAATTCTTTTTATGTTTTATTTATAGTCTTTTTATATATAAATGTATGTATATTTCTTTTCTTTTTCTTTTTTAGGTGTCACTCCATTGACTAGTTTTTAACAATATGAATGACACCTAACCTTTTTTTTATATATATATTTTTTTAACATCTTTGTTTCCAACAAGGCTGCAAGCAACCACAAATTAAAGTTGGAAGTTACTGGAAGATAAAAAACTCAAACACCCCCTCCAAGCAATCAGAAAGTGTTAGTTTCTTATCACGACAAGAATAAATGGTAGTATCATTAGCGAACAATGCCACCTTAGAAGTGAGAATATCTAGAAGATCATTAATATAAATTAAAAAAAGTATAGGGCCGAGGATTGAACCTTAATGAACCCTTGAAGTTATAGGATTTAAAAAAGAGTGCTTTCCATTGAGAACAACTTTTATACTACGATTACGATAAGACTACGATGTTTATGTGAGCTTATAAAATATTACTGTAAATTTTCATATTTTATGGTTCAATAAATGGATTATTAAAGTATTGAACACAGTATATATAGAATTGAACAAGTCATCCAGGGTAATCAAAAAAAAAGTTGTTTAGTTTTGTTAAAATAACGTTAGTCTAACAAAAACTTGATTAGACAGTTAGTTGTAAGATACGCGTTTTTAATAAGAAACGAATTTATAAGAAATTAGAATTAGGAGCCCCAAATTTTTAAGAAACTTTTAGTAATATGTTACTTTTGAATAATAAACTTATTTAGGAGTTGGAGGAACATTTTTTAACTTTTACCTACTTATCACATCAATATTACACAAAGTTACATTGCAATGGAGAACAACAGTCTAAATAAGTATTTCATTTGCAAGCGCAAACAAATGGAACTCTATTCAATTGCAAATAAATGAAAAGTGAAAACCAGAAATTTTAGAAACTTTCAAGAAACATTTAGTTCTAAATTTAGAACAAACTTTAAAATAAGAAATTTTCTAATACTAACCCGTTTGCTTGGTTTCTTCATGGCCTACTTAAATACACGGCCTTCTATCCTGCTTAAACCGGAAAAAAATAGAAGGCCAGTTAAAAAACACATATTTTGTCGGATGGACAATCTTTCTCAAAATATTTTAATTATTGAGCAATAAATTTTAAGTAAGTAAATCTGGCACAGGATAAAAAATTTTGCGTTGGCTTAATCGAAGAACATACTATACTTCACTAAACTTTGTAAAATTTTAGGCTTTTTTTTAGGTTTCTTTTCAGTAATAAATAGGAATCATGATTAATAAATGTCTTTATTCAAAACAACGCAACATTATTAACCTTCATAATTATATATTACTTAAATAATTATAGAAAGACATGGGTTATATTTGTCAGTAGAATTTTTAAGATATTCAAGGACTGTGCAAGAAATAAGAATACACAAATTTTCGAAAGTAAGCTTTATAAGTATTTTAAATTTTTTTACACAAACTAATTCAAAATGTGAAACAAAAGATTCTTTTCTGATTTTTTTCTCTGTCTTTTTTTAAAGGCAACAATGTTATCTGCAACAATGGAATCACTGACTCTCTTTCTGATGTTATTAAAATAAATATTTAAAATAACAGTGTGTACAATTTCCTTTCCACAATATTGGTGATTTAAACATAAAAATGGTTGGTAACTTTCTCTACTGCCAAGAACTAACTTTGCTGCTTTACGGCGTCGCATTTGAGATTGATAAATAACATCAAATACATGATCTAACATAGCAAAACTATCACAGACATATTCTAAAAGGGCTAGTGATGGAGTTGTTAGCACACCTCTGGACAATTTATTTAAATAACTATAGTCATTCGACTCCTGTTGACAATGTTGACTGCAAAGCAACTTGCAACATATTTTAAACTTCTTAATCAGTTTTTTGGCAATAAAACCAGCAATATAACTAGGAACTTCACGCGAATTATCTGATAAAATCACACAATCATAATCTATTTCTTTGATCTGATCCATCAAGGATGTTCTGTGTGATCTGATCCATCTAGCATGTTGTGTATTTTGAACATCATTAATATGATTTTCAAATTTTTTAATTCCTTCCTTTATTAAACTTTTTATTTGGATTATCTTCTCACTATAGATAACATCTTTCAAACTGACAAGAAACCTGCCACCACTCATTTGGCGGTATTGTCCAAATCTCCTTTCTAACGGATCACTTTGAAAACCAGCAATCAATATAAATTTATAATTATTTTCCAATAGATCTTCTATTAAAGAACGTTGACATAATAAAGTTCTTTGTAGTGCTGATGATGTTTGAGGAGATAATGTATATTTCTCAAAATTTGGAATTTTGGTGTTTTTCCATTTATTTAACCATTCAGCGAAAGCTCGAAAAAACTCAGTTTTTTTATCATTAATAATAGCAGCATTTCCAAGACATTTATTAGAAAACTGATTTTTTGAATTTGTGATTGTAGTTTCATGGAAGATACCTAAAGCAACAGTGACATTTTGCTTGTAGTTTCCAGGATGGACAACTTTGCTATTTATTTTTGGTGCTTTTTTCAAACTTGCATCCAACAGGCTGTTCTTTTCTAATAAACCATGAAATATTTTCCTGGTTGAACCTGAAGTTCATCTTTAAAAGGTAAAAAATGAAATTCTGGAAACATAAACCTTTTTTTATTTAGTAAGTTGTTTCGAATGTTTTTAATCAGATGCACTTTGTCAAAGAATAGGTAAATTTTTTGTGATTGTACATTAATAAACAAATCATCTGGTTTTTAACCATGTGCATCGAGCAATTTTGTAGAAGAGGAAACATTTGAAGCATGATTGTTACAAACAACACCTCGAATATTAAAACTCTATTTTATTAAAGATTGAATCAAGCTGAGAATTTCAGTTTTTACTAATCACTGTTTAATTTTATAATTGGAACTGTTTTGATGACACAAGAGGTATTTTCTTTTAAACCAACTACCATGAAAGAAACAATGCTTCTATAACATTCATTTTCTTCACTAATCCCAATTACATCTCCACCAGAATATTCTGCACATTTTTGCAAATACATTTCATCAAAAATTATTATAAGATTATTTGATAAGCTCCCATTTTCATGTAACAATATCAAAACTTTCATATAATCAATTTCACATGCTTTAAGCTTGCCTAACAGTGATATAGATGGAAGAGGGAACTCCTTTAGCAATAAATGATAAGTTTGCAATGATGTGCAATGCAACGTCAAGGCAAACTGAGGCAAATTTGAAGAATAAATTTGATTTTTTTTTGTTTGGTGACTTTTAAGTTCTTCAAGAGCGAAAGACAACTTTTCTTTTTCGATGCTAAAATGTGAATCGAAGTTTTCTAGCATACTCCTTCTCTTTAACATACATTGATGGGTTACTCTGAGCTAAGGTGGCAAAGAAACTGGAAGATTTTTATAAAAAAGTTTGACATGAAGATTTTTGTCAATACGAATACATTCAGCAACTTCAGGTATGTGTAGTTAATTTTGAATAATTTTATGGAACACAACACAATCATCGAATTTGGAAAATGAATATCCTGTTGGTGAATCAGCAACTGTAAGAGAATTAAGATCTTTAATAATATCGTTTGATAAAATCTTCTGATATTCATCTTTTTGAAAAATTTTTTTAGTTGGTGATTTTCTTGGTATAAACATAGCTGGAGGTGAAGCTGTTGCAATGCTGGCCGGGTATATTGTAGTAACAGGCTTCAAATTATACAACAAACGAAATCGTTTTTCTGATGCTCCTTTGTGTACTAAACTTTCATCAAAATGTTTTAAGCAGATCACAGATGATTTAGTGACAGTGCAACAATTTCTATTTACAAATCTAACCCATAACTTTCTCAAGTCATCATCTTTTGGAAAACCAAAGACTGGTATTACTTCACCAACATTATAATTTGAGGTTCAACCGACAACACAGCATTTATTAACCATTATTATTATTAACAATAACTAAAAAGTAGCCACAAATAACAATACAAAGTTGTTGAAGTTTAGTAGAGATGTCAATTAATCTAACGCGAAAATTTTTATCCTGTTCCAGATATACTTACTTAACATTTATACCGCAATATTTAAAATATTTTGAGAAAGTTTGTCCATATAATGGAATATACGTTTTTTCAACTGGCCTTCTTTTTTTTTTCGATTTAAGCAGAATAGTAGGCCGTGTATTTAAGTAGGCCAAGGTTTCTTATATAAAAAAAACGTGTAATCTGTAATAAATTTTCAAAATATTTTAAAAATTATTTACAATAGACATAAAATAATACAACGAATAAAACTGAATATTTTAATATTATAATTTAATAATTAGTAAAAATTATCGTTCATTGAACCACGTTAGGATTTATAAATCTGTAGATTTTAAAATATGTTGACCTTTTTCTAGATAACTGATTAGAATTCAGCATTCAGCGTCTAACTTATAAGCAAAAAAAACTTATGAAAATGCTATAGGTATCATTATTATTTAGTAGAATTCAGTAACTAAATAATTGAAAAAATTTAGGTTCTACTGTTGATAAAGACTGCGAATAATGTTTATTGCATAAGCATATGATTCATCTGTGCTCATTTTGACTATAAGTTTAGTGATCAAAATATACATTCTTCAACCGAAAAAGTCTTGTAGTGGCTTTTGTTTCTAATTTAATCAACAACAAAAAAAAGGTTCACTTACTTCTAGAGTGCGTAACAAATCATAATTACTTTGTTCAAGGTGCGCACCTTCATAAAGTGAATAAACCATTGACGCCATTGTCTTCAAGTTTTAATAACAGCTACACTTGTTATTAGGTAAAAGAAAAGTTAAAGTAGTAGTTAATCGCTGTTTATATGTTATTTGAAAACCTTCCTCCATCATTTCTTTTTTTAATTTGTATCTTTTGTACTCTATCTCTTCACGATGATATCATTTACAAAACTTTGATGTTGAAGCCATTAATTTACATGGTTGCTGTACTTATGTCAAAGATTTTTATTGCTGTTGTACATGTCTGTACATTTGATACATTCCAAATGTATAACATCACAAACGCAATTGGTAATTTATGGAATAAACATTTGCAGAGTATTGTACATTAGTAATATATGACAGCAATTTTATTATTGAAAAAGTTGTATTTACAAAAGTAGCATACAGAAATCATTGTTTCCTTTACTTGATAGAATTCCTTAATTAACTTTACTTTTAATTACATCATTTTTTATAATCTCATAATTAAATGTTAGACATTAGGAGTTCAACTAAAAAGAAAAACTATTTGCAACAAATTTTTTTGGTGTTTTCCAAATATATCAAGTTTAAGATAGGTTTGATTTAAGCTATTGGTTTAAATATCTGAATTTTCATTAAAACGTATTTTATATTCTTAATATGCTAACTAATGTTGCTCGTTTAGAAGCATCTGTTGCTCCTTTTTTTTTATCATAAAAAAGTTGTGAGTACTTTTAACATCATTTTTGACAGTTTTTTTATGTTGAAGAGCCCTATTAAATTTTTTATTCACTATTAAACAAACCCATATTTCAGTTGCTGCAATTAATTAGTAACTTTATCAGAATAAAATCTTTATTAAAAAGAACTTTACTATGTGAAATAAACATTGATCAATATAAAACAAAATTATTATTTGATCGTTTTAAAAAGGTTTCAGTACATTAAAACTTCACTTATGATGTTTTGCAATTAAAGATCGCACTACTAAGCTAAGCCATTTATTTACCTATGTTGTCAACAAATTGCTAAATTGGCTTAGCTATTTGCATTAAATTTACAAGTTTTGGTACCAAAATATATATTGGTTCTAAAATAAAATTGTTCCTATTAACGGCTCTACCAACTATCAACATTAGAAAAACTATTATTAAGATAACAAATGCAATATATTAACACTTTATAGCAATAAAAGGAAAATTAACCATAAAGAATTTATAATAAAATAAATTCATAGCAATATTGCCATTGAAGCTTTACTTTTACCTTAACTGTGTTGAAATTCTATTTTGCTAAAAGTTGTCTAATAATCGATAAAGTAAATTTCAAGTCAATAAAATTTAAAACTTCAACAGTTAGACAAACTAAAATAATGATACAGGGTTGAACGGAAAAAAAAAGCTAGAATTAAATAAAGAAGAAGAAAAAAGAAAAATAAAGATGAAGAAGAACTGAAAAATAGAAAAACATTTGATAAAAGGTAGTAATGTTTAAGTTTGTATAAAGCAAAAATAATATTAATTAAAATGATAAAAACGTACAACACATATATTATAAACAAAATAAAAAGCAAAATTATATATATATTTTAAATGAAATCTAGAGTAGGAAAATGAGTACGTAAAGAAAAGCAACCTAAAGCATGTAAAGAGAAAGAGCATCATTAGAAGAACCAGCCCAAATATGACAAAAGCATTCCATACTGGGACAAATAAGAGGTTTGTAGAGATAGAGACTGGAATCAGAAGAGAGAAAATGGCAAGCACAATAAAGAAAAGCAACTTTAGCCGGTGCTAGTTTAGCAATCGATTGTATATATGGTTTCCATGTAAGGTTAGCAGTAAATGACAATTCAAAAAGACGTGGAGAAGATGACAATCCAAGAAGACGTGGAGAAGATGACAATCCAAGAAGACGTGGAGAAGATGACAATCCAAGAAGACGTGGAGAAGATGACAATCCAAGAAGACGTGGAGAAGATGAAAATTTAAGAAGACGTGGAGAAGATGACAATCTAAGAAGACGTGGAGAAGATGACAATTCAAGAAGACGTGGAGAAGATGACAATCCAAGAAGACGTGGAGAAAATGATAATTCAAGAAGACATGGTGAAGACTCTTGCAGAAAATAGCTAGTTAGAAATAAAAAGTTTTTATGTAGTTAAAACTTACAAGTTACACCAAGCCCCAATCTGTTACAAAAATAATATTTTTGTAAGCAATTGAGCAAGGAAAATTTTTTGTCAGGATAGGAGCATAAAGTTGAGTCATCAGCAAAAAGTGCCATTTTAGGTGTAAGGTTGTCAGGAAGATTATTATTCTAGATAAGAAAAAAAAACAAGAACAAGGGTAGAACTTTGAGGTACTCCAGAAGTTACTGAAAATAAAAGAGAGTTTGGCCTTAAAGGATGACTTTGATAAAGCCGCTAAAAAGAAATGATTTGAAAATCTCAAAAACTTTCTCAGAGAGACCAGCATGCCAAATTTTATCGAAAGCTGTAGATATATTAAGGAAGTTGTTCAGCCTCATTGCTTCTATATAATTTTAAATAAATTTGTACAGTAGTAAGTTAATCATCCGTAGAGCGAGGTGATTGTAAACCATATTGAATGTCTGACAGAAAATTATTTGACTTTAGATGGTATGTTAGAAATTTTTTGATCAAAAACTCAAGGACCTTGCTCAAAACAGATAGAAGACTGGTTAAACAATAGTTGTAAGGGTCAGAATTTCAACAGTGTTTTCAAAAAATAAAACCATAGATGTCATTTTCCAGCTAGAAGGAATGCAAGATTTAGTCAATCACTTATTGAATAACTTAGAGAGAATTGAAGAGAGTTCTGAAAAACACTTTTAAAAGACTATGACAGAAATGGTCTGGACTATTTCTGTCATAGAAATATGATGGACAACTTTGAAAAATCTATCCCGATTGACATTTTGCAGCTTTTTGAGTCTGGACCACAAGCTGTATAAGAGTATATTTCATATTTGACCTAAGCAAAAGAAGTTGAAGTGATTAAAATGTCTATCAATGGGTTAACCTGTTTAATGGATTGGATGAGATGGAAGAGAATGTTCGAAAGTCAAATTGGAAGAAAAGTTCTTTGCAAGTGGTTCGTCTTTATCCTTGCGAAAGATAATAAGATCTGTTCCATGAATGAAAGATAAAATGTTAGACCTACCCTTGTTAATGACCTTGATAAAAATTTTCCAAAAGTCTCTCAACTCTTACTTCTGACAATGCTAAGACTAAGTGAATAATGGAGCTTAGCGTTAGACAGCACATTTTTACATTAATTTCTTGCAATAACAAATAGCCATTTGTTCTCAAGGGAGTTAATCTTTTGTAAAAGATGAAAAAAAAATGATTACAGTTAGATATAGCAGCTCCAAAAAAAGATGAAAACCAATGAGTAGAATGAGGCTTGACTTGAAATCAACGAGAACGAATAAAAACTTCTATTTATGCCTGATTTAAGGAGGTTATGTAGGAGGCGCATTTTTCAGCTGAGAGAAAGAAGATTGTAGCCCAAGGACTGTCACAAAGAATATTACGAAAAAAATTCTAGCCATCTTTAGGGTAGTAGTAGGAGTGCGATGATAGGGTGGGTCCTGAGAAGACGTAAGATATGAAAAATTTATAAAGATCATTTCATGGTCGAAACCTCGCAAAGAAGAAAAAGAAGAAATTAAACACAAGCTAGGGTTAGAGACAAGACGCAAATCAAGGAGTGAAGGTAAGTGACTCATTAAGTTAACCATCTGAATAAGTAATTAAGAAATGCAGGAGTTACAAGTTTTAATGTCAGCAGGGCCAGGGTTAAAGAGGAAGATAATAGAGTAAAGATATCTTAAGCGGAAGCAAATGACTAAGTTTAAAATTCGACCGCACTTTTGTGCGGTGGAAAGATTGTAACCTTTTTAAAAAATAAGATAAGTTGATGAGTAATAAATAAAGCCAAGAAAAAGGTAAATTTTACGAATAAATAGTTAAGCTGATGCCCCAAGCTGTAGTCTAAAAGTTCAGTGAAACTTTCTTCTCCACTAACTAAAGAATACTTACCAACAGCAAGATGATACTTAAAATTATCACAATGTTCTCTAAAAGCATTATTATGAAAACCTAAGAAAGTGATTAAATTGATCACAAATACAAATTAAAGCAATTTCTTTTCATGTTCCTAATTGATTAAAATATTAATTTTTCAATTACTTGCTTATATTGCACTATGGTCGGAAACATTACTTTTCTTGGTCAAAAGTCAAAATGCTTACACTCACAAAATATGTTTTTGTTTTTTAAATCTATTAGTCAACACTCCAAAACAACCAAAAATTAATTTTGTTGTTGTAATATGCATTTCACCGTTATTCGGTGAGTCATCGAAGTTGAATTTGTTTGCTTCATTTGTAAACAGAATTGCGTTCGGTGTTTTATAGTGCTTACTTCCATTGCTTGTTAAAGCTGAAAACAAAGCGTGTTAAATAAAAGTTTAAATGGAAAACGAAGGTAATGGTAAGTTTATTAATTTTGTAAAATATAATACTCAAAAATTATATACTCTAAAAAATATAATAACTTTTTCCAAAAGTCTTTCACATTTTGGAATTTATTTATTTTTATATTTGAGTAAGCTTAACACATTTTGTTTAGGAGTGTTAAGCATAAGATTAAAAACCAAAAGTACTTTGAAGTGTTTAGTTTTTGAAAATGTTTATCTTGATTTGCTTTTTTTTGGGTTTTTGAGTAAATTTTTTTTTTTTCAATCATCATTTGTTTACAGAATTGAGCCGTTTTTGATAATTAATTGACCCAGCAAAAAAAAGGAAAAAATAAGGACGCACTAATAAATTATTTTATACAAAAATGTGGAGCCGATAAAATTTCAGATGAATGCTATAAATATTTAACAGAAAAAGCACGCAAGCTTAACAATAATTTAAGAAGATTAGATGATTTTCAAATTAATTATTTTGGCTGGCTTTGTTCAGAAACTGTAATAAAACTGTAATGCTTAGTAGAACTAAACCCAGATGAAAAACTTGTATCACTAACTGGACGCCCGCAACTTAAGTACTCTGAGAAATCTGATCGAAGTAAGAGGAGACAAGCAGCAAAGCTCTCGATAATAGAACACAACGAAACAAAGCTGTTATTTCAAGCAGCATCAATTTCGGCTCGAAAACAAGGACAAATAGATTTGGCAGTTGTTTTAAAAGAAAGCATCGAAAGTCCATCAAGACCATTCAAGATTAGGAAGCTATATGTTGATGATGTAAAAGCACCTATTGTAATGTCTGATGAGGAAGCATTAGCATTTCTTCTCGAAAACAATTTTTCGAAGAGCCAATACTGTTCCATTCGGACTGAAAGCAAGCAACGTAACGCTAATATTTATCCACCCTATGATAATATATTAGCAATAAAAAGTAAGTGCAGACCTGATGGTGTACTTGTAGACGACAAATGTGCCAAAGTTCCTTTACAAATGGTTTAACGCATACGGCTAAAAGAATTATAGAGATGCAAAAGGAAGGATCTGCGACAATTACGGGTAACTTCATATCAACGAAAATGATATTAAGCAACGGTTTTGACAGCAGCAGAGCTGCTGTTAATCTCAATATAAGCAATCTTTCCTTGATCAAAGTACATCACGAAATGCTGATTCATGTCTTTTGGCCACAACAGTGATTCCCTTGAGACTCTTGAGTAGCGCGGGAGCCCTGATTTGGAATAATTGTTTTCCACAGTCCACAAGATTTTGTCGGCCTTTAAAATTAGAGTACACGAGTGAAACGAAGGAAGTGATAACAAGACAAGCTGTTGACTTAAATAAACAAATTCAAGAGCTTGAAAACTTACCTGTTGAAATCGAAGCTGGTAAGATAATCGAAATAACATTCAGAACGTTTTTAACTGTTATAGATGGAAAAGTTTTGAATGTTTTAACCAAAGCATGTTTTAAACAAAGAATGTTTTAACCAAATCAAATCAAAAATGTCCAATATGCCATGCAACCCAAACTGACTTTCTTAAAGGCACAGATTGTAACAGCGTGAAATTTCATTCTATCGATGGAAATCTAAAGTACGGAATTAGTCCACTGCACTGCTGGGTTAGATATTTTGAGTTCGTACTACATTTAGGATACACGATGGAAGTAAAAAATTGGCAAATAAGATCGGATGAAGATAAAGATGCAATTAAGAAAAGAAAAGAGTATAATCAGAATGAGTTTTGGAAAGAACTTAGTCTTCGTGTTGATGTTCCGAAAGCAGGTGTTTGTGGTTCCACAAATGACGGCAACACGTCGCGTAGAGCATTTACGGAATATGATAAATTTTCGAAAGTTTTAGGAGTAGACACCGAATCAATATTTCTTATGAGAATAATATTAATACGCTTATCTTGTTTCCCTAAATTTGGATAAATTTGAAAAGTATTGCTTTCAAACTGGTCAATTATATCAAAGCAAGTACCCCTGGTTGCCAATGACTCCCACAGTACATAAATTTATAGTTTAATTCAAAGCAAATAATGCAGAATACAGCACTTCCTGTTGGTCCTGTTGGCTACTTCGGAGAGGATACCACCAGAAGTAAAAGAATTATTGTATTGTGAGGATATCGGTGAAACATGTGCGATTGAGAATATAGAAAATATGGATGACGACGAGTACGATTATCCAGAACAACTTAAAAAAGAAAATAAATTTTTGGATAATGAATTGTATTTAAATTAAAGGGTTTAATAAAATTTTAATATTTTCGTAAATACGTGTGTAAATCATATTTTCAATTTCCAGAAACAACATATTTTCTCGTAAGTATTCTATATTTTCAAATTTAAAACTATATAAATAAAAACTCTGAAAGAAAAGAAAAAAAAATTTCTGTAAAAATTTTTTTTTTAAATTTTAATTCAATATGTTGATAATTTAAAAAAAAAAATTTATTATTTTATATAAAAACACTTAAAACATACTGCAAATTCAAATTCCAGTTAAAAATTCCATTATTTTAAGTTTTAAAAGTTTTGGCCAAGTAAAGTGATGTTTTTCAATTTTTTTCACAATAAAGCATTTAAAATAATCTCACAGCATCAGGCCAGTGAAGAGTGTTTAAACCCAAACAATACACAACTCAAACAGTATGCTCTATTTTAAGACAGTAAAGAATTAAGAGCCGTTTTTTCTAAGAATCAGGCAAATTCCTAAAACTGTGGAAGTGACCTCCTCCAAATTGCTTGAATTTTTTATATATTGATCAGAATATAGAAAAAACCTGTTATGGAAAAAAAAAATTTTCAAAAATGTTTCGTTCCCTCGGAATCTGGGCTTAAATTTTTGAGATTTTTTTAAAAATTTTTAGAAATTTAGTTTTTGCCACCTTTGAACCCATTTTTTTGGCAAGGCAAAAAGTTGCACATAGCTTTTGTAGTTAATATCAGACGTAACCCAAAAGCTCTCTCCAAAAAATATAAAAAAGTTGCGTGACACTGTGCGGTTGGCTAATTATCATAGTTCAAAAGTACAAAATCAATCAGTTTTGTCAACTTTTAATCGGAGTTAATTCTAGCGGCGAAGTGTTGCACACAATTTTTCTTTTAGGATTTGAAATTATCAAAGGTATTGAGTCTAAAAATGCAAAGAAAGTTATGTGATACCTAAGGCCTAATAATATATTAAGGCTTGAAATTGGAAAAAAATGTTTTAGTATACTTACAAAATGAACCATTACGGCAGAGGCGCTTAGTTTTGTAAAAATGTAAACATATCCAACTGTCAATACAAAAAGGTCCTAACATAATAATAAAAAAAATTCGTGTGATTTTGTCACACGCATGATATAACATGAATTAAAAACTGAACAAAAATCTAACATCAAGATAACTATATTGCTAATTAAATAAAACATAAATTAAACATTTAAATGTTTTTCCATTTAAAAATTAGTTTTTCATTTATTTATAGAGTCAGTTACACACATTATCCACCACATCACACATAATTTCTACTCTGCTGCAGTAAGTTTCTCTAAGAATAATGATATGACTGTATTATAGTCTTCTTCGGATAATGAATAATCGCCACAACCACTGATTAGAAAAGAAGCATTTACTAAACAGATAATTTTATCAGTTTGGTTATTTATCTCCTCGGTGGTAACTGGCCAGCGAAAAGTATTCTTCTCTTGCCTGTTAATCATACAATTAACTCTGATCCCAGTTATAGATACCTAAAAGTATTAGCGCAACATTTAAAATAATATAATAAAGAGTTTATGATTTGTTTAATTGTTTAATTTGTTTAATGCTTACATTCAATAAAACTTGTAAAGTCTTATATAATGTCATTCTGAAATTATTTTTACATTTTATTTATATTCCTTTTATTTTAGATCACTGTTTTGTAAAATAAAATAAAAACTTGAAACTAATATATACTTTGAATAATATTACCTCCACAATATATCCAATATTCCATTGTTTTTCATATGCAACAGCAACCCAATCATTCACTTTCCATACAAGACAAATTTCTTTTGCAAGATTGGCAATGTCTTCCTCATATTTATTATCATCTTCATTGTCTCCTGCCAGATTAAAGTCATCATTTTCGCCATAAACTTCTTTGTTATCGTTAACCTGACTATTTTCATTATTTTCTGTTGTCGGTTCTACCAGCTTACCTTTTCTTTTCAGGTTACTAAATCTATAACAATATCAATTGTACATATTTTTAAACATATGTAAACAAACACACAAAATTATAACTTTCACCTAAATTTTAATTTCATATTTGTAAAAGAACTATTTAACAGTCAGAAACATAATCTAATTTGCAAAAGTTTTGATAGCAACAATGCCTACCTTGAAAATAAAGATCTTATCTGTTGGCTAGTTACATATTGATCAGGCGGAAGTTATCTTCTCAGCTGCATGTGAACCTGCTCAGGGCTCATTTTATTGCCTGATTCTTCTCCACGAATAAAGTATTTATACA
Source organism: Hydra vulgaris (assembly GCF_038396675.1). Classification (NCBI taxonomy): domain Eukaryota; kingdom Metazoa; phylum Cnidaria; class Hydrozoa; order Anthoathecata; family Hydridae; genus Hydra; species Hydra vulgaris. The sequence goes on along the minus strand of NC_088922.1, from coordinate 67,471,410 downwards.
ACAGTTCTTTCTGCTGATTTGAAAATCTAAAAGAACTTCGAACTGGTAATGCCCAACCTTGCAATAGAAAAATGTTCATGCAATGTGGTTTGTCTTTTACGGAAGCACTGTTAGAGGATGAAGAAATTGACATATTTAGTTGTGAAGTAATTTTCATCTTATGAACAAACGAGTTGCGAACTTTATCCAATGATGTTAATGATTTCGGAACTGTATGAAGACCGGATAGCATGTGTTCTTCTAACTCAGCATCGCTTTCAAAGGATAAAGTACAATTCATTTCAGTGCAAAATCTTAATGAATATAATTGCCTGTCACTTCTTTTCTGTTTTTCCTTAAGTGACTTGTTACGCTTAATTGAATTATCTGTTTTGCTATATGGCAACAACAACTTAATCGAGGGTTGAATTTTAAGATTTCCATACTCTTGTTCAATTCCCTCACCGATATTGAAATAACGCCACATCTTCATACTTTTCTCACCAAACTCAAATGAGTGATAGTTGCTAATGTTCTTAATCTTTGGTCCAGTAACTACAGTTTTATCATTGCTAATTTGAGCAACTGCTACTTTTGCATCTTTAGCGCCAAAACTATAATGCATAGCCTTGTGTATATCTTCAGCAGTCAAAAGATTATTACCAGCGTCAACGTAACTCCTTAAAATTGTCTTTACAACTGCACTCTCCCTGTCACATTGATCTTTTCCACAACAGGGTTCATTATAATCATATCTCAGCAACTTTATATCTCTCTCTTTGCATACATTGTAGATTGCTTCAGCTGAAAGATTTCCCTGATGGCAGCCGGCATTATCAGATTTGGTAAACATTTTCTTGATATGCGGTTGATCAATTCTGAATTGGTCTAAAACTGCAGTGGCTAACGAAACAACATCACCTATTCCCTGATCACACCTATACATTGAAATAAAGTAAACACGTTTGAATAACTTTCCTGCTAGTTTTATGAAGAATACATCCACATGTAAACTCATTCCTTTCTTGCCAAAATACTCTCTTTGGCCCTCTCTGTATCGAACCGGAAGAATTTTTTGACAAAAATCTTTAAGCCAGAAAGCAGTTTCATCGTTTAATTGCTTAAAAGCTTCGATTTTTGCCTTTTTCTGTTGAGAATCTCTCATCAGGTGTTTTATGTAGTTGAATACATCCTTTACAGCAATTTCCAAATCATAAATAGAATCAGCATCGTCGGAATTTTGAATTGTTAGTTCTTTGATCATCTCGATAGCTTTGCACAAATCATAGAAATCGGCACATACCACTTCTGATATCTCTGTGTTGGATTGAAGATTTTTTTCAGATGGATCTGATAAGGCATGTTTTGAGCTATGAGAAGAAATGTTTGAGTCATTGACACTACAATTGGTTTGATAACTTGTTTTCAAATACCTTTTTCCTTTTTCAAGGGCAGCTTCGAGAGATTTAGAACTAAATCTTTGTGCCAATTTTTGTAATGTTTGAAAACCATTCATGCCTGAAGCAGTAACATCATCTAATCCAGCTAAGCTTTTTCGACTTGAAGGTTTTATTGCATGCAATACTTTCCACAAACTTGAATCAGATAATGGTATATAATTGTTTTCACTACAACTTTTTCGATAGAACATGATAGCGTGGCTATATTTTGTCGTCAGTATTGCATGCACTATCTTTTGTTCTTCACCGCTGTCGTATTTTAATTTGGTTATTCCATAAGCAACATCATGCAAAATACCGCTTGTAAATATAAAGTCTAAGAAATGTTCACACTTTGTTTGATCAAGACTAGATCGGACGAATACTTTCTTCACTGGAAATCCCAACCCTTTATGAGATGCATGCCATTTTCTTGCTGTTTCTATACGAAGTTTGGTACACTCAAATGTGTTCATTATAAACTTTTTGGTATACTTGGTATGGTCTAATAATGAGAGGATAACTAACTTTCCCATGGAATCACTTTGCTTATATACTTTCTGAGCACGAATAATTTCAATTGGGAGAGGGCTATTTATTTCATCAACATTTTTACTGTTAAGAAAATCTATAAGTATTTCCTCTTGTCCAGGAGCAACAGCTTCCGCAAATTTTTTCTTTAATAAGTTTTCTAGGCGAACATACTTGCGTTTTAACTTATCTTTAGTAGTATCTTCCAGATATTCGAACTTCCTTTTTAATCTAAATTTTATTGGACTTGCATTAAGAACCTCAGTTACACTCTCACGGCTTCTTAGAGATTCGTCCAAAATCTCCTGTGAAACATTAATTTCACCGGGATCAAATTCTTTATCTGGAGTAGCAGGTGTCATATATGTTTGTTCTTGTTGTGTTTGTGTTTCTGTACATAAATTGGTGTTTTCGTTAACTCTAGATAAAGCAGTTTCTTGCTTTAAATGGGTAAAACACAGCATTGCACCAACTGAAAATACTTCATTGTATCGTTTTAACATTGATATGACGACATGTATTGGTGACGCCGTTAAAGCGGGAGAATTTTTTCCTTTTATATTTAGATGGTGAGGATGAAAGCATGTTTTTGGAGGACTCCATGCAATACCAAACGTGTACCGGTGAAAAGCACATATTTGTTCATCCTTTTCAAGATTTCTTTTAAGTCTATTTGCAATAAGTCCAATTTCTTCCCAAATATTATTATCGTTTAATCGCATAACCTAAAAACAATTTTTTAAACAATTATTAAGTGTGTCATTTAAAGCATTGTTTATAATCTGACTCTTCACGAAAAGTGTTTACAAGTTTGAAATACATTGTTGTTATTATTAAAATACAATATTGCAAGAGTGTGATTAATTTAGTGATTATTTATTAAAAGAGTGAGGAATTAATTAAAAGAGCTATTTTTTTTTGTTTAAAGAACTTTGTCTCAAAATCTTATTGCAGAGAAGTTATAAAGTATGTAATTATAAAAATTATATTACAGTCTGCGTAAATTTAAAATACATAATTACCTTTAAGTTGATGAGGTGTTTCTTAACATCAACATCTCCCAGCTGATGAATGTAGAACATTTTGTTTATAATTTTATGTTTTTTGAATGATCCACAATTTCCTTTTGAAAAGCAACAACAGTTTTCATAAAAATATTTGTTTTGTTTCATACTCAACTAAAAACAAGTTCTATTTATGCAGTACCTATTTCTCAATAGCAATGATAAAATATCTACTCTATTTATGCAAATTTTAAAGATCGTTAAAATAAAGTTAAGACATTTTTATGGTAAAGTAAACAACCGCCCACTAACTTGTTTCTCCACAATCGTGATATCAGCGATTCTTCTTCCATTCGATCACCACAAGTTGTTTGGTTATGACGTATATATATAAATAATTCACTTCTGATCATGTATTGTTTTTTATTATTATTTATTTCAATTGTTATGATTTCTATATCATAGTCAGAAACGCTTAAATTTTTTCTTAACATTACGTGCAATGTTTTGTGTAATGCTAAATGCTAATTTTGGATGATAGAAATTTTATTGTGAGCGAAAACCTCATCTGTGTGTCCAAAAAAATATCTCTTCGTACTTAATCATTTTTAACAATTTGTACCTTTATTTTTAACTTAATATCTAAAGATCACACGAATTTTTTTTATTATTATGTTAGGACCTTTTTGTATTGACAGTTGGATATGTTTACATTTTTACAAAACTAAGCGCCTCTGCCGTAATGGTTCATTTTGTAAGTATACTAAAACATTTTTTTCCAATTTCAAGCCTTAATATATTATTAGGCCTTAGGTATCACATAACTTTCTTTGCATTTTTAGACTCAATACCTTTGATAATTTCAAATCCTAAAAGAAAAATTGTGTGCAACACTTCGCCGCTAGAATTAACTCCGATTAAAAGTTGACAAAACTGATTGATTTTGTACTTTTGAACTATGATAATTAGCCAACCGCACAGTGTCACGCAACTTTTTTATATTTTTTGGAGAGAGCTTTTGGGTTACGTCTGATATTAACTACAAAAGCTATGTGCAACTTTTTGCCTTGCCAAAAAAATGGGTTCAAAGGTGGCAAAAACTAAATTTCTAAAAATTTTTAAAGAAATCTCAAAAATTTAAGCCCAGATTCCGAGTGAACGAAACATTTTTGAAAATTTTTTTTTTCCATAACAGGTTTTTTCTATATTCTGATCAATATATAAAAAATTCAAGCAATTTGGAGGAGGTCACTTCCATTGACTGCCTGATTCTTACAAAAAATGACTCCTTAGCCCTAAAAAGTGTTTCAAACCATATAAGTTTGAAATATTGCGCGTTTGATTTTCGAGAAGAATAGGTTTCACTAGGCACAAAAGCATTTCTATCAAGTTTTTAATTTTAAATCATATAAAGTAGAAACTTTTTAATGTAAGTATGCAATTTTATAATCACTGCAGGATGCACTTCACAACTTATTTATACTAGAGTCTGCTTTTATATTTACGATGGATAAAGATTTTCATTTTTAATTTTACAATCATTTTCAAAGGTAAAAGAACAACTGAAAAACACAATTATGAATCCATAAAAGAATTGAAGACAGTACTTTCACGAGAGGACGACATAAATTTATTGTAAGTAAATTTATATAAAGTTGGTTTATCGCCATTGGTAGAAATACATGGTTCTTTATTGATGTGTATTTATGCGTATTTTAAATAAGTTCAAAAAATTTTCAAACACACAATTAAAAAGCAAGATCACAAAGAAAACCTGACCACATGAAATTTTTATACACATGTAATTTTTTTCTTTTTTTCTTGACAAAATCGATTTTTAGTTTTTCTGGGTGTCCAAAATGTGCGGATAAAGTTATTATTAACAAATCATAAAATGAGTGATTTAAGTATAAAATATATATATATATATATATAAATATATATATATATATATATATAAATATATATATATATATATATATATATATATATATATATATATATATATATATATATATATATATATATATATATATATATATATATTTAAAAAGTTCGTGGTTATTATAACGAGCGGACCTGTTTTTGCAAGTTGAAAATTTACAAAAAAAAAAAAAAAAGTAATAATAACTTAGGACAAAAAATTGTTTTATATATATTAAGAAAAAACTTTTAAATTATTAGTAATAATAAATATTATTGATATTATGGCAGTTACACTTGTTGAAATTAAAAAAATGATTAAAGACTTGTTTACAAACTACAAAGTGGAGACGGAAGCAGCGCTAAAGCAACAAGAAAGCGACTTTATAAGTATCCCAGCAAACATGTCAACGTTGAATCAACGTTGAAAGCCGGTCGCAAAAGATGTTGCGGAAACGTTGACAAAGTAATCAATTTTGCAAAGATATGCAACGTCGTTTAATAGACGTTGATTAAACGTTCTTGCGTAACGTTGATTAAACGTTATTGCGTAACGTTGAAAAAACGTTACTAAATGACGTTAACAAAAGCGTCGCAACTAAACGTTGAAAAGGCGTTGCATAAAAAGCGTTGTATAAACGTCACAACTTAACGTTGAAAAAACGTTACTTAAAAAGCGTTGCATAAACGCTGTTGAAGCAGTCTATTTTGCAAGAATTTTTAACGTAGTTAGTAAAACGTTGATTTAACCGTCGAGTAAAGGTTGAAATATAACGTTGAATCGCTTAATTGCGCTGTATAAAATATCGCAAAATATTATTAAACGTAATTAAACGTGGCTCTAATATATTGAATTGGCAAATAAAACTAAATTGTAATTTGAACTCTGCCCTCGCAATATTTCCAAAATCAATTTTTAATACAAACAGTAATATACAATAATAAATACAAAAAACATAAATATACAATTTATAGATATATGTATAAAAATGTAAATATTTTCTTTAAAATTTATGTGTGCGAGTGTTTGCATATAAATTTATGCAATATATAAAAATACAATTAACAAGATATTGTATCGATAGGCCAGGATATCATTGAGATACAGAATCTAAATCAAAAAACAAAACTTGTACCATTAGTAGTCTGAAAGCAAATGTAAAAAAAAAATGTTATTAAATTAGTATAACTATTATTAAATTTAAAAAGTAAAAAAACAAATTATATATATATATATATATATATATATATATATATATATATATATATAAATATATATACATATATATATATATATATATATATATATATATATATATATATATATATATATATATATATATGTATATATATATATATATATATACATATATATATATTTTTTTATTATACAGTAAACTCCCGGTTATTCAAAATGGCACTTATTATATATATTAATTATATATATATATAATTAAATATATATATATATATATATATATATATATATATATATATATATATATATATACATATATATATATATATATGCATATATATATATATATATACATATATATATATATATATATATATATATATATATATATATATATATATATAAATTTATATATATATATATATATATATATATATATATATATATATATATATATATATATATATATATATATATATATATATATACATATATATATTTTTTTTTATTATACAGTAAACTCCCGGTTATTCAAAATGGCACTTATTAAAATTTTCTGCTTATTCGAAGCAATTTTCATTTCCTGTGAATTTTCTTTAACAAAGTCATGCAAATGCTGTTATGCAGAAATGCAGTTATTCGAACCTGCAGTTGTTCGAAATTTCGATTATTCGAAACAATTTTTGCTTCCCTTGACGATAAAAAAACACGTTTAAGGAACAAAAAATAAATAAAAAATGGACTATATTTTCAAGGAATTGTAAAATATTTATATTTTACAAGGATAAAACTGAAGTAGCACCAAATTCCAAGGGTCTTTTTCGTTTTTACTTTCACTTTTATTAAAATTTGAAAAAAACTTAAAATAGGTCATTTTAAAGAGCATATTCAGTTATTCGATATTAACTCAAACAATAAAAACAAAATTATTTTCGTCAGAATCTATATAACTGCAAAAGTTTTATTTTTCTTTTAAGTTTGATTCCATAGAGAAAAAAAAACATTTATAACTCTTTTTAACTCAATGCAAAAGTAACTCTATTAAATGAACTTTGCTAACTTACAGTTTTTTGACTAAAATAAATGTGACAAAAGTAAGAAACATCTACATTTTTATTATGAAAAATAATGCTTTGTATTAATATCAAAAATATTTTGTTAAAGTTATTAACAATAAGCATTTTAAACTATACTTTTTGGAATTTGTTTTTAAAAATATTAAATAATAATGGTTTATCATCAAAATTATTCATTGGACATCAGATCTCGGGTCACTTTTGATCAAAAAAAGGGCCTAACCTGCAAGCAATGTGATGAAAAATATCAAATATCAGTAAGTGGTGTTAGGAAGATGTGTATAAAGTGTGAAACAACTGGTTCTGCTGAAAATCAGAAAAGACTTGGTCGCCCCATTAAGACTTCAACAATAACCGATATCCTAATAGCACTGATAAAAAAAAAATTCAACAATAACCTAAAGGCAGATTAACGAAAATCTTAAATTAAATGTTTCCTATCGAACTGTATAGAGAAGACTTAATTTAAGTGGTTTAATAATTTAGGTGGTTTAAATAAATCTTCTCCAGAAAAGTAAACCCCTCATAAGTCGTATAAACAAAAAAAAACTTTTAGCATTTGCGAAACTGCATATTAACAAGTATGAGGCATTTTGGAACTTAGTGTTATGGTCTGATAAGAATAAATGTCAAATACTTGGCTTAAAAAACGACAAAGAGTTTGGCGCAGACCTTATGATGCATTCTTAGATAGAAATCTTACAAAAACAGTCTAGCACGGAGGTGGCTCGCCTATGGCTTGGGGATGTTTTGATTCAAATAGTGTGGGAAGACTGGTGAATGTTGAATGTATAATGACAGGAAAGTTATATGTTGATTGGCATTCAAAAAATTTATGACAACCCGTTTAAGAATTGATCGCCAATTTTTTTTTCAACATGACAACGACCCATGCAAAACACACATGCAAAGCGGCACAACAGTTCCTTAAAAAAAGTAAAGCTAAAATCCTTAAATGGCCGCCACAAAGTCCAGACCTTAACCCTGTTGAAAATATATATGAGCAATTTTGATATCTAAAATAATTGTAAGATAGCTCATTTCATTTAATAGAGTTACTTTTACAACGATTTAAAAAAAATTATAAATAGTTTTTTTCTTGTTTGCAATCAAACTTTAAAAAAACATAAAATTTTTGCAGTTATGTCGATTCCAACGTAAGTAATTCTGTTTTTATTATATATATATGTATAATACCGTTGAAATTATATATATATATATATATAAATATATATATATATATATATATATATATTTATATATATATATATATATATATACATACACATATATTTATATATATACATATATATAAATATATATACATATATTTATATATATATATATGTATATATATATATATTTATATACATATATATATATATATATATATATATATATATATATATATATATATATATATATATATATAAATATATATATATATATATATATATATATATATACATTTTATGGAAGTCAAATTTTACAATTAAAAAAACATAAACTAACTAAATTACCTAAATTAACTAAATTAAACTTACTTGAGTAGGTGTTACTATGAACCATCAATTAAAATCATATAATGTACTTCGTTCATAAGATGGAAACCAGTTAAAACCATAACATTCCTCTATCTTTGATCCACCAGAACTTTACTAAATAAACTTACACCTAAAATCAAATTATCACATGTCAAAAAAATTTCAACGGTATTATTAAAATCAGATATGAATAATAGTTAATATTAAGTTTTATTTATTCTTCACCATATAAAATGTTAAATGCAAAGAGAAACACAATCATTCACTAACATAATTACTTTCATTCTTTTTCGGAGTCCTCTGTAGTCGTAAATTTAAATCCTTCGCCTACTTCTTTATCTTATAATAGATACTTATAAGTAACTAATTAGTAAAACAAATAAAAACAAAAATGTAAAAACTAAAATGTAGACCCAGTGCAAACAGATTACGATATATAACTAGGCAATCATAACATAATAAACAGATTCAAAATTTTACTTATCCCAAAATAAAAATAAGATATTTTATTTGATATAGTACTTCACTATTAATATAAAACTATAACAGTTTTTTTATTCATGTAAAACAATTAAAATAGCAATGAGTACTGTAAAATTTAATGACCTCCAGTAACTTTAATTCTTTTAACTCTAAGGTTGTTCCATGAATAATCAATTAGAAAACTATTATAGGCAGCTTTCATTGCATGAAAAGTTGACAAAAATAACCAACCATCTTCTACCCAACAACATAGAGCAACTGCCTCTGCTTCAATCTGTTTTTAAAATAAACAACTTAAGCCCAAGATTGTGAAGTCATTGTAATAGATCATCAAAAAAAAAAGGCATCATTTGTTCTATTTACATATATATATAAATATATATAATTATACATATATATATATATATATATATATATACATATATATATATATATATATATATATATATATATATATATATATATATAAAATATATATATATATATATATATATATATATATATATATATATATATATATATATATATATATATATATATATATATATATCCTTAGTGAAAGTTGCAATATGAGCTTCACAAAAACTAACTATAATCTGACATTCGATGATTTTTATTTTGTCAATTATTTTTACTTTTGTTGTGACAAATATATACTACTACTACTACTACTACTACTACTACTACTGCTACTCCTATATATATATATATATATATATATATATATATATATATATATATGTTTACATATACATATATGTTCATATTATATATATACATATATATATATATATATATATATATATATATAATCTATATATATACATCAACAAACAAATATATATTATTATATTTATATATATATATCTATATATACAGACATATATATATATATATATATATATATATATATATATATTTATATATATAAATATATTTATATATATATATATATGTATATTTAAATATATATATATATAAATGTATATATATATATATACATATACACACATATATTAGTATATATATAATGTATGTATATATATGTATATATATATATATATATATATATATATATATATATATATATATATATATATATATATCTATATATATATGTATGTAAAATGTATAAATTTCTTATATATATAAATATATATATATATATATATATATATATATATATATATATATATATATATATATATATATTCATAATTGCATGCATTAATACATAATATTAAAATAAATAAAAATATATATCAAAGGTATATGTTAAATAATAAATGTTAGAATTAAATATACAACAGCATCTCTAAAATTAGGACTAGAAATATTACCATTTTATATTCATATATAAAATGTATATATTTCTTTTATATATATTCGTAAATTTACCCATATATACATGCATAAATACATATCAATATAATAAATAAAAATATATGATAAAGAATAAACGTTAGAATTAAAAATACAACACCAACTCTGTAATTAGGACTTAATGCTTTTCCTATTAAAATTAGAAGATTTTCAAAAAAATAGAAATTAAGTTTCTTATCCAAATTTGTTTTTATATAAAAAAAACTTAATAATGCATACTTTCATTATTGGTTGAAGATTTTATACTGAAGTATTTGCTTGATAACTAGGGTAAGGTGTTTAAAGTTTTTCAAATAAATAAAAAAACTAGTCTGTTAGCAGACTAAATTTAGTCTGACTTATTATGTTTTATTAATTTTGATATTACTTAAAACATCTGAATCTTATCACAATTTACTGCTATTTTTCTAACTTAGAAATAACATATTTAATACAACTTTGCAATTTTTTAAAATGGTCATTTTAAAATAAATAAATCATCAAAAAAAATAAACTGAATAAACCGAATATACCCTGAGATTTATGTATATTATATACAATTTGATGCAAAATCTAAAAGTTTTAAATTAGCCGCAATAAAAAGAAGTTATAAAACCTAACTTTATTAAAATATTTTTTTTGTACCATCTGCATGCATTCTATTAAGTTTTCATTTCCTTTTCTTAACGGCAATTTATTTTTGTAATGGCTAGTTAGTTAATGAGACAATAGTTTTCAATGTGTCACTTCCTCAACGTTGTCAAAACAACGTTTAATTAACGTTGGCAAAGTAACACTTTTTCAACGTTTATTAACTACCACATTTTCAACGTTGGTATATGTAACGTTGAATAAGCGTTGTTTCATAAATAGTTTAAATACGTTGAAAAAGCAGCTAATGTCTAACGTTGATAAACCTTCAACTTTGCGATGTTTTTTACAGTGATTATTTGCTTACTTTTATTCAACGTTGAATAAACGCGATTTTTTGAGAAGATAATATAAGTTGATATTTATAGGCTTATTCAACGTTGAAAATGTGACGTTTAAAAAGCGGTTTATTTTTAACGTTGATAAAGCATAAATTTTGAAACGTCTTTAAAGTGGCTTTTTGCGTAAACTGATTCCACGTTGAACATACGTCTTTTTTTGAGAAGCTAAATTACGTTACAACTTCAATGCTTATTCAACGTTTCAATTTACCGTGATTTAGTTTACAAAAACAAACATTGATTCAACTTTGAAAGCACGTTGTTTTTGTGACTGTAACGTATTTTGTACGCTGCGACCCATTTTCAACGTTGATTCAACGCTGATATGTTTGCTGGGATCGTTAGTTCAAATACCAAAATCTTAAACGAAAGATTAGACAAAGTAGAAAAAAATATTTTAGAGAACGCTAAAAAATATCAACACTGGCAGCAGAAGTTGAAGAAATAAAGGTTAGTCTAAATTTTCATGAGGAACTTATTTACAAACGGAGAAGTTACATTAGGTGTATTCATAGGTCTCTCTAAGGCTTTTTTTTTTTTTTTTTTTTTTTTTTTTCTATTTATTTCGTCATTTTACACATTTTACAATGTTATCTATAAATCTAAACAAATATATATAATTAAAAGCTGACTGGGGCAAGTAGAAGTCAAAATGACTTATCATCAAGCCCCTTTGTGAAATACAGAAAAAAAAAATACAATTAAAGTTTACATTTTCCAATATTACATAAAAGAGTGAAATTATTAAGTTTAAGAAAAAATTGCTTAGAAATTTTAGAAGGTTAAAGAAGAACTTAAAGTTAAAAAAAGAAGAAATTTAAGATAAAGTTAAAATATGAAATAACAAATAAAAAATTACAAATCTGTACATATTCGTAATCATATTAAAGACAATAAACAAAAAAAAAAAAAAAAAAAAATTAATTTGCTTCATATGCATATACATAATCAATACAATATTACAATTAAATAAAGTACCCAGCAAACATGACAACGTTGAATCAACGTTGAAAACCGGTCGCAAAAGATGTTGCGGAAACGTTGACAAAGTAATCGATTTTGCAAAGATATGTAACGTTGTTTAATAGACGTTGATTAAATGTTATTGCGTAACATTGAAACAACGTTACTAAATGACGTCACAAAAGCGTCGCAACTAAACGTTGAAAAAGCGTTACATAATAAGCGTTGAATAAACGTCGCAACTTAGCGTTGAAAAAACGTTACCTAAAAAGCGTTGCATAAACGCTGTTAAAGCAGTCTATTTTGCAAGGATTTGTAACGTTGTTAGTAAAACGTCAATTTAACGTGACTCAAAGACGTCGAGTGGAGGTTGAAATATAACGTTGAATCAACGCTTAAATGCGCTGTATAAAATATCGCAAAATATTATTAAACGTAATTAAACGTGGCTATAATATATATTGTATTGGCAAATAAAACGATATTGTAAGTTGAACTCTGCCCTAGCAATATTTCCAAAATCAATTTTTAATACAAACAGTAATATACAATGATAAATATAAAAAAGCTTAACATATGCAATTTATAGAGATATATATAAAAATATAAATATTTTCTTTAAAATTTATGTGTGTGAGTGATTGCATATATATTTATGCAATATATAAAAATACAATTAACAGGATGACGTATCGATAGGCCATATCATTGAGATACAGAATCTAAATCAAAAAACAAAACTTGTACCATTAGTAGTCTGAAAGCAAATGTAAAAAAAAAAATGTTATTAAATTAGTATAACCATTATTAAATTTAAAAAGTAAAAATATATATATATATATATATACATGTATATATATATATATATATATATATATATATATATATATACATATATATATATATATATATACATATATATACATATATATATATATATATATATATATATATATATATATATATATATATATATATATATATATATATATATACATATATATATATATATATATATATATATATATATATATACATATATATATATATATATATATATATATATATATATATATATATATATATATATATATATATATATATATATATATATATATATAACTTATTTATATATATAATTTATAATTATAGGTTCAGGTATCACTCCATTGACTAGTTTTTAACTATATGAGTGACACCTAACCTTGTTTATGTGAGTTTATAAATATTATTGTAAATTTTCATATTTTATGGTTAAATATATGGATTATTATTATTATATATAAAATATATAGATAAATAAATTACATATATATATATATAAATTATATATATATATATATATATATATGTATAAATTATATATATATATAAATTATATATATATATATATATATATATATATATATATATATATACATATATATATATATATATATAAATATATATATATATATATATAAATGTTTATTTATTTATTATACAGTAAACTCCCGGTTATTCGAAATGGCATTTATTAAAATTTTCTGCTTATTCAAAGCAATTTTTATTTCCTGTGAATTTTCTTTAACAAACTCATGCAAATGCTGTTATGCAGAAATGCAGTTATTCGAACCTGCAGTTGTTCAAAATTTCGGTTATTTGAAACAATTTTTGCTCCCCTTGAAGATAAAAAAACACATTAAAGGATCAAAAAATAAATAAAAAATGGACTATATTTTCAATCAATTGTAAAATATTTATTATTTTACAAGGATAAAACTGAAGTAGCACCAAATTTCAAGGGTCTTTTTCTATTTTACTTTCTACTTTTAAAATTTGAAAGAAACTTAAATTAGGTCATATAAAGAGCATATTCAGTAATTCGAGTTTCGAAAATATAATCAATTATAAATATGTCAAATTTATCTCAAACACCCTGTATATATATATATATATATATATATATATATATATATATATATATATATATATATATATATATATATATATATATATATATATATATACAGGGTGTTCGGGATAAATTTGATATATTTATAATTGATTATATTTTTTTGTAGATTAGAGGTATTATTACATACTAAAGGTCATTTAAAAGTTTGAACTCTTCTTCATTCATATACAAGATGTCAGAAAAGATGGATGACTGGAACCCACCTAAATCATGGAAGAGAATAACTTGCATCATGATGATTCGTGCCGGCCATTAAAATAAGGATATTATGACTGCTGCCCAATGCTCCCGGAACACAGTAAAAACAATCAGGTATGAACTATAGACTTGCAATGGTGACTACGAGGATGTAGTAAGAAGAAAGATCCCTAGCAGACGATCTGATTGCGTTCGTACAGCAGAAATCCTCGCAAGTCTGCAGGAACAGGTGTTGAAGAACCCTGGCATTGGAATTCAGGCTTTGTCACGTGAAATGAATGTTGCATCCTCTACTATGAAGCTTGCACTCAATGAAGACCTTTGCTACTACTCATACAAGCATCCATATATATATACAAAATTATATAATTTTGTATATATATATATATATACAAAATATATAATTTTGTATATATATATATATATACAAAATATATAATTTTGTATATATATATATATATACAAAATTATATAATTTTGTATATATATATATATATACAAAATTATATAATTTTGTATATATATATATATATATACAAAATATATAATTTTGTATATATATATATATATATATATATATATATATATATATATATATATATATGTATATATATATATATATATATATATATATATACATATATATATAAATTATATAATTTCGTATATATATATATATATACAAAATTATATAATTTTGTATATATATATATATATATACAAAATATATAATTTTGTATATATATATATATATACAAAATTATATAATTTTGTATATATATATATATATATACAAAATATATAATTTTAAATATATATATATATATATATATATATATATATATATATATATATATATATGTATATATATATATATATATATATATATATATATATATATATATATATATATACAAAATTATATAATTTTGAATATATATATATATATACAAAATTATATAATTTTGTATATATATATATATATACAAAATATATAATTTTGTATATATATATATATATATACAAAATTATATAATTTTGTATATATATATATATATATATATATATATATATATATATATATATATATATATATATATATATATGTATATATATATATATATATATATATATATATATATATATGTATATGTATATATATATATATATATATATATACAAAATTATATAATTTTGTATATATATATATATACAAAATTATATAATATTGTATATACATATATATATATATATATATATATATATATATATATATATATATATATATATGCAGGTCTGCAGGAACAGGTGTTGAAGAACCCTGGCATTGGAATTCGGGCTTTGTCACGTGAAATGAATGTTGCATCCTCTACTATGAAGCTTGCACTCAATTAAGACCCTCGCTACTACTCATACAAGCATCCATATATATATACAAAATTATATAATTTTGTATATATATATATATATAAAATTATATAATTTTGTATATATATATATATAAAAAATTATATAATTTCGTATATATATATGTATATATATATATATATATATGTATATATATATATATATATATATATATATATATATATATGTATATATATATATATATATATATATATATATATATATATATATATATATATATATATATATATATATACAATATTAGTTACGTCAGAATCTATATAACTGCAAAAGTTTTGAGTTTTTTTTTAAATTTGATTCCAAAGAGAAAAAAAAAACATTTATAACTCTTTTTAACTCAATGCAAAAGTAACTCTATTAAATGAACTTTGCTAACTTACAGTTTTTCTCTCTAAATTAAATGTGACAAAATTAAGAAACATCTACATTTTTATTATGAAATATAATGCTTTGTCAATAACTATTTACTTAAAAGTATTAACATCAAAAATATTTTGTTAAAGTTATTAACAATAAGCATTTTAAACTATATTTTTTGGAATTCGATTTTAGAAAAAGTTAAAATAATAAAAAATGGTTTATCATAAAATTATTCATTGGACATCAGATCTTAAGTCACTTTTGATCAAAAAAAGGGCCTAACTACAAGCAATGTGATGAAAAATATCAAATATCAGTAAGTGGTGTTAGGAAGATGTGTATAAAGTATAATACAACTGGTTCTGCTGAAAATCAGAAAAGACTTGGTCGCCCCATTAAGACTTCAACAATAACCAATATCCTAATTGCACTAACAAAAAAAAAATTCAACAATAACCTAAGGGCAGAATGTTGAAAATCTTAAACTAAATGTTTTCTATTGAACTGTACAGAGAAGACTTAATTTAAGTGGTTTAATAATTTAGGTGGTTTAAATAAACCTTCTTTTGAAAAGTAAACCCCTCATTAGTTGTATAAGCAAAGAAAAACTTTTAGCATTTGCAAAACTGCATATTAACAAGTGTGAGGCATTTTGGAACTTAGTGTTATGGACTGATAAGAATAAATGTCAAATACTTGGATTAAAAAACGACAAAGAGTTTGGCGCAGATCTTGTGATGCACTCTTAGATAGAAATTTTACAAAAACAGTCTAGCATGGTGGTGGTTCGCCTATGGCTCGGGGATGTTTTGATTCAAATAGTGTGGGACAACTGGTGAATGTTGAATGTATAATGACAGGGAAGTTGTATGTTGATTGGTTTTCAAAAAATTAATGTCAATCCGTTTAGGAATTGATAGCAAATTTTTTTTTCACCATGACAACGACCCTAATTACACATGCAAAGCGGCATGTGTGTTTAGGGTCGTTGTCATCTTGAAAAAAAAAGTAAAGCTAACATCCTTAAATGGCCGCCTCAATGTCCAGACTTTAACCCTGTTGAAAATATATATGGGCAATTTTGAAATCTAAAATAATTGTAAAATAGCTTATTTTATTTAATAGAGTTACTTTTACAATGATTTAAAAAAAACTATAAATATTTTTTTTCTTGATTACAATCAAATTTAAAAAAAAAAACAATTTTTGAAGTCATGTAGATTTCAACGTAAATAATTTTGTTTTTATTGTTAGAGTTCTGAATTTATCAAAAATGTTAATGCTATACATGTATATATATATATATATATATATATATATATATATATATATATATATATATATATATATATATACATATATATATATATATATATATATATATATATATATATATATATATATATATATATATATATACATTTATAAACAAATATATATGTTTAAATGTATATATATATATGTATATATACATATATATATATATATATATATATATATATATATATATATATATATATACATATACACACATATATATACATATATATATATATATAATGTATGTAGATATATGTATATATACATATATATATATATATATATATATATATATATATATATATATATATATATATATATATATACATTTATAAACAAATGTATATGTTTATATGTATATATATATATATATATATATATATATATATATATATATATATATATATATATGTATATATTATATATACATATATATATATATAAATACATATACACACGCATACATATATATATATATATATATATATATATATATATATATATATATATATACAGATATATATATATATATATATATATATATATATATATATATATATATATATATATATATATATATATATAATGTATGTATATATATACATATATATATATATATATGTATATATAAAATGTATATATTTCTGATATATATATATATATATATATATATATATATATATATATATATATATATATATATATATATATATATATATATATATATATATATATATATATATATATATATATATATATGTATATATATTCATAATTACATGCATTAATACATAATATTAAAATAAATAAAAATACATATCAAAGGTATGTGATAAATAATAAATTTTAGAATTATATATACAACACCAACTCTAAAATTAGGACTAGAAATATAAACATTATATATACATTTATAAAATGTGTATATTTATTTTATATATATTCATAAATTTACCCATATATATATGCATAAATACATATTATTAAAATAAATAAAAATGTATGATAAAGAATAAATGTTAGAATTAAATATACAACACTAACTCTATAATTAGGACTTAATACTTTTCCTATTAAAATTAGAAGTTTTTCAAAAAAATGGAAACAAAGTTTCTTATCTAAACGTGTTTTTATATAAAAAAAACTTAATAATGCATACTTTCATTATTGGTTGAAGATTTTATACTGAATATTTGCTTGATAATTAGGGTAAGGTGTTTAAAGTTTTTCAAATAAATAAAAAAATTAGTCTGTGAACAGACTAAATTTAGTCTGACTTATTATGTTTTATTAATTTTGATATTACTTAAAACATCTGAATCTTATTAAAATTAAGTGCTATTTTTAACTTAGAAGTAACATATTTAATAAAACTTTGCAATTTATTAAAATGGTCATTTTAAAATAAATAAATCATCAACAAAAATAACCTGAATAAACCGAATATACTCTGAGATTTATGTATGTTATATACAATTTGATGCAAAATCTAAAAGTTTTAAATTAGCCGCAATAAAAAGAAGTTATAAAACATAACTTTATCAAAATATTTTTTTTATACCATCAGCATGCATTCTATTAAGTTTTCGTTGCCTTTTCTTTACGGCAAATTATTTTTGTAATGGCTAGATAATGAGACAATAATTTTCAATGTGTCACTTCCTCAACGTTGTCAAAAGAACGTTTAATTAACGTTGGCAAAATAACACTTTTTCAACGTTTTTAACAACCACATTTTCAACGTTGGTATATGTAACGTTGAATAAGCGTTGTTTCATAAATAGCTTAAATACGTTGAAAAAGCAGCTAATGTCTAACGTTGATAAACCTTCAACTTTGCGACGTTTTTACAGTGATTATTTGCGTACTTTTATTCAACGTTGAATAAACGCGGTTTTTTGAGAAGATAATATAAGTTGATATTTATACGCTTATTCAACGTTGAAAATGTGACGTTTAAAAAGCGGTTTATTTTTAACGTTGATGAAGCATAGATTTTAAATCGTCTTTAAAGAGGCTTTTTGCGTAAGTTGATTCCACGTTGAATAAACGTCTTTTTTTGAGAAGCTAAATTACGTTTCAATTTCAACGCTTATTCAACGTTTAAATTTACCGTGATTTAGTTTACAAAAACAAACATTGATTCAACGTTGACAGCGCGTTGTTTTTGTGACTGCAACGCATTTTCTACGCTGCGACCGGTTTTCAACGTTGATTCAACGCTGACATGTTTGCTGGGTACATAAAAAATTAAAAATACAAAACTATTTCGATTTTTTTTTCAAAAAAATGAGAGAATGTACGAAATGTTTAAATTTAGTAAGTGTTTTTTTATAGTTCTTATAAATGTAGCGATAGATTTTATTTTTTTCATATTTTCGTCAAGAACCGAATTCCAAATGCGTGGTCCCCGGCATATAGTCGAGAAGTCAGATTTTTTGAGTGATGTTAGTGGGATGTAGTAATTACTCATTGAATGTCTTGTTTCATATTTATGATTAATTCGAGTGAAACTTTTAAAAAAATATTTTGGAATCATTTCATTTTAAAGTTTAAACATAAATAACAAGTTATGGTATATATTTAGTTTGTATACATTTACAGCATTTATTTCCTTGAGTAACGGCTCGGCACTTTCGTATCTACTTGCGCCCAAAACTAATCTACTTGCTTGCTTTTGTTTTGTATAAATAATTTTTAGGAAATATAAATGATTGTTTACCCAGGCAATATTACAATAGTTAATATGACTATGTATAAATGAAAAGTATAAATTTTTTAAACATAAATTATTTAAAAGATGTTTTGTCTTGTACATAATCCCCAGGGTCTTTGAAACTTTGTTCTCGACTAGCTTTATTTGGCTTTTCCAATTTAAATTCTCATCGAAAATAATTCCTAGTATTTTCATTGAAAAAACTCTTTTTATTTTAATATTGTTAATTGTTAGTTCAGGTAATTTGATTGGAAGGTTCTCGGATTTAGATGACTTAGCAAACAAAATATATTTCGTATTTTCAATATTTAATGAAAGTTTATTTGCTTCAAACCACTCATTAAGATATATTAATTCTGTGTTTGCAATATAAAAAATATTTTTTAAATTTGAGTCAGAAAAGAAAACATTTGTGTCATCAGCAAAAATAATATAATTAAGTATTTTTGAAGACATATAAATATCATTAATATAAATTAAAAACAGCAGGGGTCCAAGTATTGATCCTTGGGGAACTCCGCAATTTATTGATTCAAATGGGAACATGTTAAGTCATATGGTACTCCTTGTTTTCGATTTTATAAATAACATTGCAGCCACTTTAAATTGGAGTGAACTACTCCATAATTGTGTAGTTTTTAAATTAGAATCTTGTGGTTGACAGTATCAAATGCTTTTGATAGATCTAGAAAAATTCCGAGTGTGTAACTGTCGTTATCAAAACCATTTAAAATTTGGTTGGCAAGATCAATTACTGCATGTTCCGTGGAATGGTTGTTGCGAAATCCAAACTGTTTATGATAACGAATGTTGTTTTTTTCAAGATAATTGTACAGTCTGTTGTGCATAATACGCTCTAGTATTTTGGAAAAACAAGAAAGTATGGAAATTGGTCTGTAGTTAGATTTTATTGAGTCATCACCGCCTTTGTATATTGGAATTATTTTTGCTAATTTTAGTTGGTCAGGAAAAATGCCGTTTTTAGGGAAAGATTAAAAATTTTAAAAAGAGGTTTCTCTATAATATCTGAACTGTGCGTAGAAATGAATCAAGATTTAGAAAAAATTTCTGGATGGTTTAGGGCAAATAAACTTTCTATTAACTTAAGTAAAACGAAGTTTTCTTTATTTCATCCTTCTTATAAAAAAAAAGAAGTCGAATCTTCTCGTCCAAAATTGTTTATTGAAAATAGAGAAATAAGTAGGGATAATGTTACTAAATTTTTAGGTGTTTTTATTGACGAAAATCTAAATTGGAATAAACATATCGCCTATTTAAGTAGTAAAATATCTAAAAGTATCGGAATAATATACCGATCACGCCATTTACTTTTGATACAGTCGACCACAAAATATTATTATCAAAGCTTAACATGTATGGCATTAGGGGTAGAACAAACAAATGGGTAGAAAGCTACTTAGATAAACGTGTGCAATCTATACACTATGGAGATAATAAACTCTTCAATCCTTCCATATTAAAGTGTGGTGTTCCTCAGGGTTCAACACTTGGGCCTTTGCTTTTTTTTAATCTACATTAACGATCTCTATCGGGCATCAAAAAGAATTTCAACTATAATGTTTGCTGATGATAGCAACTTTTTTATCTCCGGAAAAATTATAAACGAACTGTGCGTAGAAATGAATTAAGAATAAGAAAAAATTTCTGGATGGTTTAGGGCAAATAAACTTTCTATTAACTTAAGTAAAACGAAGTTTTCTTTATTTCATCCTTCTTATAAAAAAAAAGAAGTTGAATCTTCTCTCCAAAATTGTTTTTTGAAAATAGAGAAATAAGATGGGATAATGTTACTAAATTTTTAGGTGTTTTTATTGACGAAAATCTAAATTGGAATAAACATATCGCCTATTTAAGTAGTAAAATATCTAAAAGTATCGGAATAATATACCGATCACGCCATTTATTGAAAAAGCCGCTACTCAAACAAATCTACTAAAGCTTTGTTCAAAGTTATTTAAATTACGGCAATACAGCATGGGGTAGTACCTATAAAAGCAAACTAGGACCTCTCTATCGTAAACAGAAGCATGCTATACGAGTAATTAATTTTAAAAATAAAAACGAACACACAAAGCCTCTTTTTGAAAAGATGTCTTTACTAACATTGATTGAACTAAATATATATAATGTTCTAAGTCTTATGTATAATAGTAAAATGCAAAAAACTCCTTAAATTTTCCATAGTCTTTATAAACAAAAGCCCGAGTAAAAATACCTGTTGCGCACAAATAGTACCCTTTTTGAGCCTTCATGCAAAACTAAGCTTGTGCAATTTAAAATTACTTATCTTGCACCTCATATCTGGAATAAGTTTTTATTACTTAATCAAAATATTATTAACCTTGAAAACTTAAATGGCTTTAAAAAAACTAATAAAAAGAGTATTTTAAAGTATA
Organism: Hydra vulgaris; assembly: GCF_038396675.1. Taxonomy (NCBI): domain Eukaryota; kingdom Metazoa; phylum Cnidaria; class Hydrozoa; order Anthoathecata; family Hydridae; genus Hydra; species Hydra vulgaris. Next base: position 67,448,520 of record NC_088922.1, on the reverse strand, counting down.
AAACTTTACTTACTGATTTTTTCTAAATTTGTTCACTGCTAGCTTCTTATATAAACTCTTATTTTTTAATATACTTTCTTATATATTTCAAACATTGCGTTAGCAATAAACGTGGTAATATTAAGAAAAAGTTACGACACATCTTTGTATAATTGTTATCTTACACTTTAATACAATTATAATGTAACAATTTAACGTAAAAATTTTGTAAATATTTTAATTTTTCTATACGTATATATATATTTATATATATATATATATATATATATATATATATATATATATATATATATATATATATATTTATATATATATATATATGTATATATATATATTTATATATGTATATATATATATATATATATATATATATATATATATATTTATATATATATATATATATATATATAAATATATATATATATATATATATATATATATATATTTATATATATATATATGTATATATATATATTTATATATGTATATATATATATATATATATATATATATATATATATATATATATATATATATATATATATATATATATATATATATATTTATATATATATATATATATATATATTAGTAGAAAGTCACTTTACTAAATTTTTTTCATTTAACACTGTGTTACATTAAGAAAGATTCATCAGAAAATTTGAATATGAAAATATGATTCTTTGTTGATGAAACACAGTGTAAAATGTAAAAAATCTTTATATAGTGATTTTCTACTAATGTAAATCTTCTACTAATAAATTTTCTACTAATATTGCTTTGTTCTATATATATGTATATATATATTAACAGATTCTATCTGTTGACCAGCCTCGCACCCCTTTTTCATCTATTAGGCTGGCGCAAATGTATTTTTAATACATTGTTTCCAGTTTAGGATGTTGAATGCTGGATCTTATTAACTCAATGCATGGGTTTTGCTTGTGTCTCTGTTTTTATGACTATGCAACTCATTTTATTATCTCCTAATGAGGGTACAGCTCTAAAACTCAGTTTTATGGTTCTGAGGCCGGCTGGTAGTCAGGTTTCCCAAATTCTGTGGTTGCTCTCAGAGAAGCTGATTCCATCAACAGCTGAAAAATATAAAAGTATTAACAGTGCCATGATGCGTGTGGATGATGTCCCTGTTTGTACTTTTGGTGTGCATTGCGCAGACCACATTTGGAGCCCTTTGTTACGGCTTAGGGTTTATTAGTAGTAATAAGGCAATTGCTTGGGCTACTAAGCAGTGTACTGAGTACTGTCTATGCTCAAGTTTTTCAATCTAATTTAAAAATGAATAAAGTACCAAAAACTATAAAACACAAAAAACCATCATCATCACCAAGTTCTCTAAGCCTATCATTTACTAATATTCGTGGTCTTCAAAGTAACTTTTCTTCTGTTGAGTCTTATCTCTCGCAAAGTTTACCAGACCTACTTGATCTTTGTGAGACTAATTTGAGTTCGGCTGTCTCATCTTGCGATCTTAGTGTTAACGGTTATCTTCCTCTAGATCGTAAAGACTAAAATAGTCACATGCTTGGCCTAGGCATTTACATTCGTATGAATTCACCGATTTGTCGTGAAACTAGGTTTGAATCCACAGACTATTCTTTCATGTGCTTTCGCTTAGCACCACTTCACTCTATATCATTTTTCTTTGATCTATATCGCTCTCCTTCATCTCAAGACTACACTCTTTCTGACGTTATTTCTGATCATATTGACCAAGCCTTCTCTCTTTATCCATCAGCTAATATAATTATTGTTGGTGACTTTAATGCTCACCACTCTGAATGGCTTGGCTCTAGCGTTAGTGACTCTGCAGGCATTAAAGCCCACAACTTTTGCCTTTTTCAATCCCTAACTCAAATAGTCAACTTTCTAACTCGCTTTCCTGACAACCCGAATCATCTACCTTCTCTACTCAACTTATGCCTTGTTTCTGATCCTAGTTTCTCCACATTCACCCTTAGTTTCTTCTGATCACAGTTTGATCTCTCTAAAACTAATATCTCATTCTTCTTCATCACCTGAATCCCCCTATTATCGAACCTCTTACAACTACAGTAAAGCTGACTGGGATTCTCTCCGTGATTTTCTTTGTGATGGCCCTTGGGTAGAAATCTTTTGTCTTTCTGTCGACAAATGTGCTTCTTACATAACTTCGTGGATTCAGGCTTGCATGGAATCTTTTATTCCCTCTCGACAATTCCAGGTCAAGCCTCACTCTCCTCCATGGTTTTCCTAACACTGTGCTGCTGCGATTGCCAATCGAAAACGTTACTTCCACATTTATCAGCAAAACAATTTTTCAGAAAACAGACGTCTGTTTATAACTGCTAGAAACAATTGCAAAAAGATTTTGTCTAACGCCAAACCCGCTAATCTCAGGTCATGAAATATCGAATCTCATCTCAAAAATTAGGCCCTCGTGACTTCTGGAGGATCTTTAATAATATAAATAATAAGGGCAAATCTATAATTTCACCTCTCTTGTATGGTTCAGCCTTTGTCACTTTACATAAAGACAAGGCCGAATTGTTTGCTAAAACCTTTTCATCAATATCATCTCTTGATTCCACTAGTTGCGTTCTACCTGATATTGCCAACGAACAGGTTGATCCATTGCTTGACATTCATATCACTGTAGCATCTGTATCTAAAGTGATTTCCTGCCTAGATTCTTCTACAGCTTGTGGCCCGGACAACATACCTGTTATTGTCTTGCAGAAGTGTTCTCCGGAGCTGTCGTCTACACTCTCAAAACTATTCAACAAGTGCTTATCAGAGTCTTGTTTTCCAGCCTGCTAGAAAGCGGCATCTTTAAAATTATTGAATCCTTCCTTTCCAATCGTAGCATAAAAGTTGTCCTCGATGGACAACACTCTTGTTCATATTCTGTAACTTCAGGGGTTCCTCAAGGTTCTATCCTTTGATAGAACCTTGAGGAACCTATACTCTTTTTAATTTACACTAACAATCTTCCAGTTATTCTCACATCTAAGGTGGCATCGTTTGCTTGATGACTATCATTTATTCTTGTCCTGATAAGAAACCATTACCCTCTGATTGCTAAGAGGGGGAATTTGAGCTTGAAAAAGATCTCACTTCTGCTACAGCATGGGGCTCACAGTGGCTGGTGAACTTTAATTCAGATAAAACTCAATTTTTTTCAGCCAATCGTTATCGCAATAATTTAGATCTTCCTTTACTTATGAACGGTGATGTACTCGATGAGTCACCTACTCTTCATCTTCTAGGAATAACTCTTACTTCCAATCTTTCTTGGAAACCATATATCAAATCAGTTGCAAAATTATCATCTGCTAAGGTTGCATCTCTTTATCGAGCTCGTCACTTTCTTACTTCGGATTCTATTCTCTATCTCTCTAAATCTCAAGTCCGGCCTTGTATGGAATACTGTTGCCATACCTGGGGCGGTTCTTCTAATGATGCCCTTTCTCTTTTAGACAAGGTGCAAAAACGCATTATAAACATTGTTGGAACTGCTCTTGCAGCCAACCTCCAACAATTATCACATCGTCGTAATGTTGCTTCTCTCTCTTTTTTCTCCAAATACTATAATGGGCAATGCACTAAAGAGCTAGCGTCTCTCGTGCCATCTACAAAATTCGTTCTCGTGTTACTCGTCAATCAATTAATTGTCAACCTTTTTCTGTGACTGTTCCTAAGTGCTTCAAAAACGCTTCGTCTTCGTCTAGTTTTTTTCCTCGAACATCAGTTCTTTGGAATTCGCTTCCTTCATCTTGCTTTCCTGATTCATATAATTTGCAATCCTTTAAGTCGTCCGTCAATCGTTATCTTGCTCTACAATCTGCATCTTTTCTCTTTCAGTAACTTTCAACTTTAATTAGTGGCTGCTTGCAGCCTTGTTGGAAGCGAAGATGTTTATATACATATATATACATATACATATATATATACATATATATATATATATATATATATATATATATATATATATATATATATATATATATATATATATATATATATATATACATAAATATATATATAGATATATACATAAATATATATATAGATATATACATAAATATATAAATATATATATATATATATATATATATATATATGTATATATATATGTATATACATTAGGGATATGACTTTTTTGCAACCTACTAGGCCTGTATCGTAATTCAATAAACTTTTATGTAAAAAGAACGAATAGATGTTTCATTTTGACATATTTTGAAAAAAGGTCACCCCAAAACCAAAAAATCGAATTTTCAATAAGTACACTTTTGTACAGTAAATGAATATTAAAGGCTGAAGATGTTGTAAGAGTCATACTCCTGTTGTTATTTTATTTATTTATGCAACATGTACTGTGATATAACAAAAAACATTATGTGCTATATAATTATACAAGTATTACAAAATTAACAGTATCAAAGCGTCTAGTACAACAATATACATAACTGTCTGTGTCTATAGGCCTACTGTGTTTAGTACATGGGTCACATGATGCTCACGTCTCATAAAGAGTCTAGCGCTTATTACTTAGAATGAATCGAAGTTGCAGTTTGTCTTTCTTTCTGCAGGAAGCATACAGGTCTTGCATCACCTTGATTGCACGTTCAGCTATCTGATTACTTCGTGGTATGTCGATGACGGATGGCTCTTTCTTCCAGTGATTTTTGAATGACTGCAATGCCTTTTTGTAAGGCTTCAATACATCAGATAAATTCTTGAAGTCATTGTTATTGTACTTTTGACTACTAAACCAATGTTCTGCCCACTCATATGAAATGAACCTGCAAACCTTCTCCAAATTCTTTCTCGCTTCAGGCATAAGAATGAACGCCAGAATGGCGAGAATGGCTCTTGAGTTCCATCTGGCATTGCTCATATTAGGAATGTTCTGAAAGTGAATCAGAGGGAAGTTTCTTTGTTCTTCATAGAACCTAAACACTCTTGTTAAATGGTACAAAAACTTCATATCGTCTCTCCACCCTGATTTATCAAGAATTTCTACAGTTCCATTCACAAACTTATCCTTCAGTTCATCATACTTATTCAACAGTTCAGACACAAATGGGTATTCAATGTTTGGAGATCACCCCCAAGTTCTTCGTCCATCACCAGACGGAGAATCCTGTCTAGTACGTGATGCTGACAACCGATAAATTGTGGTATTGTGACACCCTTTAATTTAAACATACGTTGCAACTTCACAACAACTCCATTTCTCTTCCCAGTATTGACGTTTGTTGTATCAGTAATGATCATCTTAATTGAATTCCACAAATTGTATTCATCAATAAGTTTGGCAATTTTTTCAGCAACAGTTTCAGCTTTGCCATCTTTTAAACGCAGTGCATCAAGTTTCACGTCAGTTCTTTCATTCTGAAGTACAACTACCTGATATTCCTTATCATCTATTCGTTTGCCGTCAAAGTGTAAGGACCACTGTTCCATTTTAAGTTGTTGTATCATTTCTTTTTTTAATTTACCTGCCTCTTTAAATATGGACTTGTAAATTGCTGATTGACTTGGAGTTGGAATATCACTACCTTGTTGTGATAATACATTGCATATTTTAGCAGCTTTCTTTGTGGAAACTCCACTTGATGTAACCATACTTACAGCAAATTTACTTTTGTAGTGCTTTCTAGTTTTTTTCTGAGTGTCCTCATCATCGTCTTTATCACCGTCGTCGTCTTCATCATCTTCACTCTTACTTTTGCAGTTTTCAGATTCAGTACCACTGTCTGTGGTAGACAGGACTTGTGATGTGGAAGGTATTGCTGTTCCAGACTGGACTTTCCTTCTCTTGGAAGGGTGAATGGTTTCTTTACTTGCCACTTGTCCTGTTGAGTACCCCACCTGTCCTTTACTTTCTTTTTGTAGGTGGTATAGACGTTTATCTTCCGAGGATAACCACTGGCCATTCACTTTCGTGATGTCAAATAATGCATTGAGAACATCATATTTTCCACGCTTGACACATTCATCATAGACCTTCAGCACCTTCATAAGCTTTGCTCTTATCACTTGATCAGACACACGTGGAAAATTCAGTTTATTGTCCCACAATTTTGTAATTTCCTTAGAAATTTGGTCTATTCGTTCTTTTCTTCCTTTAACATATGCTCCGAGAAACTGGTATCTTCCTACGATCTGCAATTGAAGTGGTATTCTGGATTTTTCATCGAGTGAATGTTCTTCTACAGCCACGCTTCCTCTTCTTCTGTGTGACTCTTGAAATCTCACCAAATTTTTAGTCCAAGTCTTCTTGTTCTTTGTTACTGTGGTATGACTTTTCTTGTGAGACATCATATAATATTGTTACGACTTTACGGATAGCTGAGCGTAAATATCCGTTTAATAAAGTCGTTTAATTAATAAAATACTTTAACTGTATAGTAATCCAATTATAGTTCGATAATCCAGTCAATGTTGATAACAGTTCGATAATCCAGTCCGTATCCTAACGATAATGCTACAACTACTTATACTTCGTACACTTACAGCGTCTTTAGTTCGCTACAGTAGTTCCTTATTAGCTCAGTTACACGCAGAGTACTTCATAGAACTATTCACATTATCAACACTGAGCTCTGACAGCAGCTCGCTTATATAATTATTTAGAGCTTCCAGAATGTTCTACTAAGTTCTATAATCTTCTACAGTCTGTTACAGTCGTCTATATCACCGTGGTAACACAATGACGTCATCACATAACAATTCCAAGTATTTGCCGGCACACGGCCGTTTCGTTGCCATGGTAACGTGTGGCGTTATATTTATAAATTCATAACAAAATAATGAAATAAATAGAATCAAGCTGAGAATTAAGCTTAAGATTAAAACATCGGTCAAAAATGAATGTATAAAAATGGTAAATCAAATTTTTATTTTGGGGGTGACCTTTTTTTGTTGCAGAAAGCTATTTGGGCCTTTTTTCATGATTTTAGGTAAAAGTTCATCGATTTATGATACAGGAAACATTTTATTTGAAAAAAAATTAAAAAGTCATATCCCTAATATACATATATATATATATATATATATATATATATATATATATATATATATATATATATATATATATGCGGCCGTGGCGCAGTGGTTAGAGCGCTTGCTTTATAAGCAGGAGATCCAGGTTCGAAACGAGCTCTGGACAAATTTTCGCGTCACGGTATGGAAGGAGGCGTGAACTTCCTGGTTAAATGCACTTCCGCGGTGCTTTGTGACAAGACCGTTAGGACTTCTTGGGGCACCTAAAATGAAAATTGAAAAAAAAAATAATAATATATATATATATATATATATATATATATATATATATATATATATATATATATATATATTTATATATATAATCCAAAGAAAGAAAATTAAAAAGTGTTATAACCATAACTCAGCTATATATTTAAACACTAATGGAGACTTCAAGAACGGTCAGATTTAACAAAAGCTTTTTATGATACGGTTCTTACTACTTTGTAGCATTAGCAATGATGAATATTGTTGCTTATGAATAACAAAATTAAGTGAATAGGCACCTTGTTTAACAAATGATTCAATGGCACTGTTTTATAGTGGCTTATTTAATTTCAAGCGAAGTGCATTATCATAAGTGTCACATAGACAATGGAATGGTTCTTTTCGCAGGAGGTACCATAACTGACATTCATAAATTGAATTACATAAGGCATTAAATAACACAACCTTTGTTTGTACTTTTTTTAATTTTTTGAAAACATTTTTTTTTTGAAACATTTTTTTTTTGAAACATTGTTTTAAAGCATACCAGAGCATAAGTAAAGTAAGTTCTTAAGACCTTTGACTGACAGTGCACACAGGCGAATATATTTTAAATATTTGAATCATTGACAGGTAAATGCAAATTGCGTTAATTTAATTGAGGAAACTGATTGAATTTAATTTTCTTTTAAAAAACCACAATACGCATACTAAAAGACCACAATGTTTTTAGAACATTCCAATGGGCACAAGCACGTTTTAAAAAACTTGCTTGTGCCCACTGGATCACTTAAGTGTTTATTAGTTAAGATATTTTAAGATCACTTAAGATATTTTACCAATTTATTGGACTTTCAATTAAAATTAACCTTTTTTTTCTAAATCTTACGGTTCCTTTTAGAACATAACTAATGTGTCACCTTGTTTAGTAGGGGTAAGTTGAGCAGCTTCGAAAAAAGTAAATAACACTGAACTATAGAACACAAAGAAACAACTTTATTAAGAAATAATTTAGCTGTAGATTGGTTATAAATATTTTTAAAATTAGTAATATTTGAATTGGGCTTCAAATCAAGAATGTTGTAAAAAATAATATTTTTATGTTTTACGACGCTTTCTTCGTACCTGGATTTTTCTTTTTCCTTACTTACGTCGTCAAAGTGTATAAAATAAAACAATTATTTATTTTATACACACGCTTATTGTTAGGGAAATATTTAGCCAAGTTTCACATCATGCATATTCATTTATATTTTAATTGGTTAACTTACCTCACACTATTGCTTAACTTACCGCGCTGGGGAAAGTCGAGCAGCTCCGCATTTATTAGGCAATATATTTTTTAAAAACTAAAAAACTATACTTCCTTCTCGAAAAATGTTTAGCAGGTTAAATCGTCTTTCAAATATTGAAAAATTTATGCAAATCCGTCGCACAGTTCATCAGATCTGTTAGATTTAGTAAAAATTGCTCAACTAGTCCCACTCAAACTACTACTAAAAATTAGCCATTTTCATATAAATTATATAATTAGATTTGGCATTAGTTAAATGTAAAGTTAGATGTAACTCATATAGCTAAAAAATAGTCAATGAAGTGACACCTTAACAAGATAAACAAGTAAAACAAGCAGCCGTATTTATATATATTACAATTGTTTGAATAATGAGTACTCATAGTTTAGCGTTTTACCTTTTATTTAAGTTAATTTGAGAATTCTTTGTTACTTATATTAGTATGCACAGATTTTCAACAGTTTGTGATTACCAATCAGAAACCCAGTTAACACAGATTGGTTTAGAGTTGGTTAATATTTAGTCAAAATCGGTCGAAAAATGGATAAAACGTATAACGACCTATAATTGACTAAAAACCGACGCTTGATTTTAAATGTATATTTTAAGCTTTTTTATATAAACGTTTACTAAACGTCAATCTAACGTTCAGAATATCGACTTACATTAGTCAATATTGTAAATCTTTAATTGAACTTAATTAAACGTAGGCATAATTAAGGTCGATTAAAGATTGACAATAGGGCATAATTAAAAACAAATTGAAAAAAAATATATTGGTATTTAAAAGTAGACATTTAAAAACACATAGATTTACGAAAATACAGATTTTGAAATAATTTCTTGACTAGGTTAAATAAAGATTAATTTTGTTTTACTGCTGAAAAGTTATTTTTCATTGAATAAATAACTAAATTAGACTTAATTGCGTTTTCAATATTCACTATTTAAAACAACTGAGAGCAAAACAACCAATAAAGAAATAATATACAAGTTTCGGCAGCGCCATTTTAATTCCAGGAAGTTAAAAAACTGCGGATGTGTTGCAAGGTCTTAGAGTATGTTCCTATGGTGCATAGGAACATAATCTAAGACCTTGCAACACATCCGCAGAATTTTTTTTTGATTATCATTAGAAAACATTTCCTCATTAAAAAAATGTAAACGACAACTTTTTTTAGTGGGGGCCTGAGGAGAGAACACATATTTTAGGGGAGTGCCCAGGAATTATGTTGTTTAAGATAGGTAACTTAAAGGCATGGGGCTTTTAGTTACCTTTCTTAAACAACGAAATTCCTCAAATTACTAGTATGTTGATACTGGTATCGAATGAGGATGACTTGCAAAAAATTAGGGTAATTGGAGCTAAACTAATCCCACTTTTTTAGAAACCATATCCTAACGAGAATTTGGGGGATCGTTTCGAACACCACCAAATTATACCCATGCCCATGTATTTAGATTTTCAGAAATGTTTGTGATAGATTTATCGATTTTTTTTAAAGTTTTTAAAAATGTTTGTTTAACATTAAAATTTACTGACGGATAAGTAATTTTCATTACTTTTTATTTACATTTTTATTGAAATAAGAACAAAGCAAACCTTTCATTATTAACAATTAGTAAAAGCTAGCAGCTGCAAATTCTTAAAAATTGCATAATAACTCCTTGCACGCGTTGATATACGAACTGAAAGCATGTTTGTAGCCATTATATTGACATTTGATTGATATGACCGATATATCATGCCAATATTATCAATCCATATCAGAAGTTTTTATTTGAAGCATTCATTTAAAATGCCTAAACATGCAAAAAAAAAAGAGTGATTTTGTTAAAAATTTTTGCATTTGCTGCTTCAGGAAAGGCAAGGACTTAAGACCAATAAATAGTGCTAAAATATCTTATTTGAATCTAAATAAAAAGAAAAATGACTACTCAAACCATATCAAAACTATATTCTGAAAAGGTTATTTAGCGGACCCTGACCTTCCTACCATGCTTTGCGCAAAATGTAGAATAAGGTTTGCAGGGACTGATCCTTACTTCACTATGCGGCCGTGTTATGAAGGTAATTATAACTAATTCTGATAAGGATATTAATTCTTTATTTGAAACAGTAAACAAAGAGTTTGCAAAACTAAGTAAATGGTTTATAGCAAATAAATTATCCATAAACATAAAAAAAACAAAATATACTTTCTTCCATCGTCTTCATGAAAAGAGACTCATCCCATTAAATCTTCCAATTTTAGTTGTAAATAACTCTTGTATAATAAGAGAGCGTTCATTGTTATTTCTTGGTGTTGTTATTAATGAAAATGTGAGTTGGAAGGAGCACATAAATATAATTCAAAATAAAATTTCAAAAAATATTGGTCAACTTTACAAAGCTAAGCAGTTATTAAATCAAAATTGTTTAAAATACATTTATTTTTCATTTATTCATAGCTACCTAAGTTATGCAAACGTTGCCTGGTGTAGCACTAACGTAACTAAAATAAATAAACTATTAATTCAACAAAAGCATGCTTTAAGAATTATTGGAAATGTAGATCGTTTCTCACACTTTAAACCTCTATTCATTAAATTTAATATTCTCAACGTATTTCAACTAAATCTTTATCAAATTCTTATTTTTATGTTCAAAGTTAATAAAAAAATAGCACCTATTTTATTTAACTATTTTTTGGAAAAAATATATCATCTATACCCAACACGATTTTCAGAAAACAATCATGTTCAACCTAAAACCTATTACTCTGTTACTAAGTTATCAATTGCTAACAGAGGTCCTAAACTATGGAACATGCTATTAAATAATGAGTTAAAAACTATTTCTTCTATTAAACAATTTAAAAACAAACTTAAGCAAAAGCTTTTAATAAATTTTTAATAAATGACAACGAATTAAAATTTTTCTGAAGTCTTTGATTAGGAGTAATGACGTTTGTCCATTTCTTTATAAATATGGTTTAAATATATATTCTATACACATTTCAATTTGTACATTATGACGTTGTTTTTTATCTGATATAATAAACTTTACATATATAAAAGACACATTAAGATACTAAAAATGTTTTTAAAAAATGTTTTTTTTTTGTTTGTTTGTTTGTTGTTCGTGTATTATCTGTTTTTTTATGACTTAAATTCAAAAGGTTTATAAATCAGTTAGGAAAAAAATAATTTAATTAAAATAATTAATTAAAAAATCTTCGTATACTTTTGGATATATTACACTGAAATATAGCGTAAAATGTTTTTTAGTTTTTATTTATCGTTATTTTATTTTATCGCAACGTTTTGTATAACGTTTATTTAACGAGTTACTTTGTTTTGTATTTTTATTATTGACATTTTTATTTAAAGGGGCTTGGTGATGAGACAGAACTTGTCTTCTTCTTGCCCCAGCCATGTATTAATATATTTGCATTGCATAAACTTGTAAACCTTTCTTATCAGCGAAATACATAATAATAATAATAATAATAATAATAATAACTACATTGATGTTTAATTTACTTCAGTTAAAATTTAGTTTTGCTATTTTAGTTATTATAGTTGCTATACATATGTTAAAAAGTTTAGACCTGAATACCAAAATTATTAGAGGGAGATTGTTTTATTTGCGAAAATGGGCGCAAATCAAAAATGGAAAAAATATTGGCCCCTATAGTTGAATGTGTGGGGAAAACTTGTTTATCAAGGCGCTGAAGATGCTCCAAAAAAACCTGCAGAAAGACGAATTTGTCAAGATTGCAATGCCTAAGTGGGACAAGAAATTCCACATCACTGTACGAAAGACAAAAGAACTTAACTGCTATTGTAAAATCAACATCACCAACATCGTAAGGAAAAGTTCTGCACAAATGACTCAGGGAACACCTTAGCTTTGAAAACTTTTGGTCCGAAGCAACTCACTATCTCTTTCGGAAAGACTGAGGTTAAGAAACCATTCTTTTCTTTAATAAATTGAACAAACTTTAATTAAAACTACATTCCAGGTAAGTTTTTGTTGCTTAAAAATGCTTTTAAAAATAGTTTTGTTATGAGTTGAAAGGCAATTTTAGTAATAGCTTCATAATAATTTCTAAGTAATCGTAACATGATTGTAGTTGCACGAAATCTGAGAAGTGAGGCAGGACGGAAAAGTGTGGAATCTAGCTTCAATATTAAATTGATTGATAACAACGAAATGATCAGAAAATTATTCAATTGTCATAAACTCCCAATGCTATTAGAATTAAATGAAAGCAAAGAGGTAAGTAAACCATTACCAAAAAAAATATTTTTATAGTTAGATTGCAATTTGTATCATTCATTTTGGTTTTTTATAAATGTATAGTTGGTAGAAAAAGATACTCCTATTGTGTATTGCAATGACATTGAAGAGCTTGTAGAAATGGTACTTCATCACAGAAGTCAAGGAACAAATGATGTTGATATCAAATTAGATGTAGATGTAGGGCAGAGGTTCCTTAAAGTTACACTGTCTATAAAACTAAAACCGGAGTTCAAAAACAATAAAATTCCAGAGAAACTGAGCAAGTGTATAGGATATGCGTGCGAAGATTTTAAAGATTTAAGCGTCCACAAAACTATTATAAAATTATACGAAAAATACCATGTTATGCAGTTTATTTTGGATAAGTTAAACATTTCATCCTTAGATTACATAGTATCTAAAGATCTAAAGGTTTTGCTTCAAAGGGTTGAAAAACAAACTGCAACATCAAAGCACCCTTGTCCGTATTGCATGACGTCATCTCCTGACTATCAAAAACTGATCATTATACTCTAGAATCTTTGTGTAGATTGTACGACCAATGGTTGACTGATGGTGCAAATATAGAAAAAGCAAAAAAGTCCCCCTTTATTAACAGGCGACAAAAACAAAAAAATGCTAGAGCTTGTAAATATTCTTGATCTACATATACTGCTAGGTGTGTAGATAACATTTTAAAGAAATTGAAAAAAATTTGTTTGAAAACGAGGAATGTGGGTTACATTTCGTTAACCAATATCTGTCTAAAAAAAACAGCTGCAGAGTGCCATACCAAGGGCAGCATCGTTTGGAAGGCAATGCTTGTAATAAGTTGCTTAAAAACATGGACAGCTTTGAATTGTTTTTTCAAGTCTTGGAGTTTCTTCTACCAAATATATTAAGGTACTTAGCGATTTTGAAAAAATAGTCTATGGTTTTTTGGAAAATCATTAAGCTACACATATGTTAAAGATTTAGAAGAGTTTTTCTACGAGCTATCGAAATCTAAGGGCTGCAATTCTTTTGAAGGTACACATAGTTGAGAAACATGTTATCGAATTTATCGACATAAAAAGTGGAGTCTACGGTATGATAAATAACTTTTAAATTTGATAAAAGATAATTTATAATCTTAGTAATTACATACTCTATTTCAACAGTTGAATCGAAAAATTTGCATAATTTACGATTAATATTTATTAAATAAATTTGCATTTATTTTGTACTTTTACTATTCTATAGGCTTAGGTTACTAGATCGAACAAGCTCTCGAATCCATTCATCAATATTTCAATTAGTTTTGGCGAATGAGAAAGTTGGAGTGCACAGCCCAAACTATATAGTGGCGCTAAAAAACGCGGTTGTTGCTTGCAACTACATGCACTTTTAAAGTAGTTTTCTATTTGCAGGATTGTAGTTTGTAAAAAGTAAAATATTAAACCACCTATGAAGAAACGTTTAGTATGACTTTGAAATCTAAAGTATCAATCATAATCTAACCATAAAGACCAGAATTATTTTTCTTCACAGTAATAAATAATTGTAGCAAACCACTTCTCGACCCCTAATATCCCTCCCCAGGGTATGGTTCCTAAGAACACTTTTCAAATTTTTGCTTTTTTATATTAAACTAGATCAAAATTCATCGACAGATTTCAAATTGCATCAAAAAAAAATTTTTTGTTTAAAAGTTGAGACCATTTAAAGTTATTTCAGGGGTAATTTTAAGCTTTGCATGGTTATAAATCTTAAACGAAAAGAGATTTTTTGATGAAATTTGAAATCTGTCAATGAATTTTGATCTAGTTTATGATAAAACAAAAAAAATTTTTTACGATTAAAGGAGGCGTAGTTCTAGGAAGGGGGAAGTGAGGGGTCGGGGCGGGGTGTTTTAGCTCCAATTACCCTAATTTTTTGCAAGTCGTCCTCGTTCGACACCAGTATCAACATACTAGAAATTTGAGTATGCCCCATGCCTCTTAGTTACCTATCTTGAACAACAAAATTCCTGGGCACTCCCCTAAAATATGTGATTTCTCCCCAGGCTCCCTCTAAAAAAAGTTATTGTTTACATTTTTTGAATGAGGAAATGCTTTCTAATGATAATCAAAAAATTTTTTGGGGGATGTGTTGCAAGGTCTTAGAGTATGTTCCTATGCACTGTGAGCTCTTTTTGCAAAAATCTATCTACCTAAATACAAATCAATGAACACCGATGTTTTAGAAATTATAGATGGTCTTATTGACACAGTTAAAAAATATGTTTTGCTGGTCTTTCGTTATAAAAGTACTGCTGCAAGAACTTTTTTCGTAAGTTTTATAAAGAGTTTAAATTTATTTTGTAAATGCTAGGATAATTGTTTAACAGTCGATATTTATCTTTGCTACAATCAAGACGTTTAATAGCTAAATATTTATTATTTTTATTTTAGATGCACTTTTGTTTAATTTAGTTACATTTGCTATCGAAAATTAGTGGAACAGGGCTGACAAAAACGACTGCATATATTATATCGCGACGTTACTTATTTTTTAATATCAGAAATAAACACGGATGGCACAGGAAATTTTGGAAAAATTCCATACCGAAAATCCTCTATATGTTAAGTTGTTCTGTGTAATTCGAATTTTTATTTATAAACTTACATTTAACTGCTCATTATTTTAACCTAGTTTTTTGCGGTTACAAATCAGGTCACGAAATCAGACGATCAGGATACGAATGTAGAAGATGATGTTGCACAAGAATAGGTGCATGATAAACAAGCCGTAGATGGTATACTAGGAAACTTTTTGATAATGCATAAACTAGGGAAAACAGTGATCCAAAATATATGTTTATGAGTTTATTAATTTTATTAGTAATCTTTAACTTAATCTTAATGTAATATTTTGATTTCTGCTAATGACATTAAATTTAAAAAATATTTGATAGAATTTGTTACAATAAAATTTCCACTGCAAAAAGCTAGATCATTTAATTTTTTTTATTATTAAAGCATAAACAAAAATAGTTCTCGAATATTTTTTCTCTATTTACCCACTATACGAAAACGTTTTATATAAGTTTACAACTTTATATATAACTTTATAAAATAAAAGTATAGTATAAGTAGTAAAGTATAAAAGTTTATAAACATATCATAATAGTTATAAAAAATATATAAAAAAAGACCAGGTCTTTTTAACTATAACTTAAATACAGATTTCATTACTTTTATATCTATTCTTATTTATAAATTTCAAGACCTATATAGTTCTTATTATTTATATAAAGTTAAAAGTAATACCGTAATTTTAATTTATATAAGTTTTAAAGCATAAATAAATTGAGATTACGTTACTTAAAAAAAACATTAATAAATTCAAATGTTACGTTTACTTAGACAAAATATATACGCTTTATATACCTTAATTTGACTAATTTTAAACGTAAATAATCCTATAATAGACGTCTAAAATACGTTCGAAAATAGACGTTTTAAAGGATATTTGTTTTAAACGTTAATCTGGATTTCATTCTAAACGGACAATTGACCAAATCTAAACGTTTTATCGAAAAAATGTTTTGGCGATTAATAGACGTTTGTGTGTTTATTGAAAATATTCTTAAACTTGCTGCAAAATACAAAATATATATTTGATATATGTCATTGAACTGGAAATATATATTTTTATTTATGTTATCTTTGTTAAAGTTACCAAATAAATTTATTAACTTTACTTTAGTTACAAATAAATAAATTAAATAGCATAAAGATAAAAATTATACAATTAATATAAAAATATATAATGAAACATTTTTGTTAGGTGTTTTTTTACTCAAAACATTTATATGTTTATACGTATGTCAAATAAAGATGCTTTGCAAAAAATTGCGATGACTGGAGGCCGGGAACAAAAAAGCTCCAGATTTTTTGCCCCCCCCTGCCCCAAACGTGAGAACAACAAGATGATGAAATATTTTATGTACTGTTCCCAACTAGACTTATAATCATCGATAAATTTTAAGTTTCATAGTATTATCTTTCAGCGTTCAAAAATAATGACCATATAAAATTTATAAGCCCCTCAAATTGAGGGGGGTTTAAACTCTATATGGTCATAATTTTTGAAAGCTAAAATATTTTACTATGAAATTCAAAATTTATCGATGAATATTAGTCTAGTTAAAAACAGTACAAAAAATATTTCATCGACTTTCATCAAATATAAGTAAAAATAAATTTATAATTCTTTTTGTCTGCCGATTACACGTGACATGACGTGACTGGAGGACTGACGTCTTGAAAAAAGTTAAATTTTGAAAAAAATGGGGGAAAGGTTACGCAATCGGCAAGATTTTAAGCCAACTCTTTTCTTCGGTGTAGCAAAGTTATTGAAATAAAGATACCATATAATAAACAGATATATAAATGAATAATTTTTATTTTTTTTTATATATATTTATTTATTTCGCCGTTTAATAACTTTTACAATTTACAAGGTTTATAAATAAATAAAAAAACTGGCGGGGCAAGTAGAAGACATTTTTTTGTCTTATCACCGAGCCCCAATCGTATTTACAATAGCCGGATAATATATTTATACTTTACAAACTATTTATTAAAAATTATAAATATAAAAATAAATAACAATTAGTTTATGAAATACTTCAAGAACAATATTCATGTTAATTGTAATATTCAAGTAAACAAGAAAAACTGAAAGAAAAGTAAAAAAGAAAAAGAAAAAAAAAATTAATTAATTAAAGAGCACGTCTTTCAAGAGCCACACTATATACGTATATTATACAAAGTATTTGTTGAAGAATATGAAAATAAAATTTATAACAATTTGTAATAAAATAATATTTAAATAAAGAACAAAAAATTCAAAATAAAAGAGTACTTAATTTAAAAAAACCGTTTTATGTATGTATGTTTTTTAACCAATTTAATTAAAAGTAACATAAATAACAACTCATTAATAGTTAAGAGGAAATACCATAACTGAAATAATAAAAAAACAAACAAACAAAAATTGATAAACTCTGATGCATACTTTATATAATTGAATTTTAGTTTAAAAGAGGCATTTAAAATCGGATATATTAAAATCCATAAGTAATAACACCTGTTTCGATTCTTTTTGATGTATACTAACTTTTTTCGTATTTGCAATATTAGGAAACTTTTTCCACAAATAGGGTCCACGATATTGAATTGAATATGTAATTTGTTTTGAATTATATTTAGGGACAATGAAGTTATTATTTGAAAATTTTGTCGGGTATTTATGCTCTACTTTTTCAAAATAGGACTGAAATATTTTAGGAGATAGTCCCATTTTTGTTTTATACATAAACATTAAAACTTGATGTAAGTTTATTTTATAAACATTTAATGCGCCCAGTTTACGCAGAAAAGGCTCGCATGGTACAATTTTATCAGCTCCAAATAATATTCTGCAGGCATGTTTTTGTTTACTGTACAATTTTTTTAATTTTGTATGATTTGTACTTGCCCATGCAATATTACAATAAATCAAATGACAATGAATGAAAGAAAAATATAAACTTTTTAAAGATTTATTATTTAGAAATGGTTTAGCCCTATATATCATGGCAATATTTTTTGATAATTTTTTCTCAATGCTTTTTATATGATCACTCCAACGTTAATGTTCATCTAATATTACGCCCAAAAAGTTTACTGAAGTTTCTCTTTTAATGTTAGCGTTATTGATTATTAGATTTAGGAGTTTAATGGGAAGATTTTCTAATTTATTTACTTTATGAAATAAAATAAATTTGGTTTTATCCACATTTAGAGACAGCTTATTACTTATAAACCATTCATTACAAATCAAACCTTACCCAACTCTTCGTTAAATGTTTCAAAAAGTGTTTTAATATCTCTGTGGGAATAAAAAAGATTGGAGTCATCTGGAAAAAGAATACAGTTTAAGAAGTGTGTTGCTAAATTTAAATCATTTATATATTATAATAATTAATTATGACCCTCCAATTAACATGACTTGTCTCACGGGTCCAAACTAGTTGTTAGTACCGTTATTATTAGTTATTATTAACTAGATATTAATACTTTGTATATGGTTGGCTTTGTGATTGTTTTTGTTGTTATGTATTAAACGCATTATTATTCATATCATTATTTATATTATTAGATGCCTTACAAATATTAGTTGTTTTACTTCATTGAGTAAAAAATATTTTAACAAAAAGGCTCTTATACTTTTAGCCACAGACATGCTTTTAATAAAAAATATGTTTAAAATTTTATCTCTATCTATCGAGAGTAAGAAGTTGTTTAAAATCGAAGACAGTTAAAAAAAATAAAGGTATTCATTTAATCTTAAATTTTAAATTTCCTATTGTTTTGAAAAGATACTTTTAAATTTAAATTAAAAGATATTTTTGAATGGTTAACATTTTTGTTGCAATGGTTTTTTTATAACTACGAAGAATAATTTGAGTGATATTTTTATTTATAATGCATGAGTTTCTTTACAATATACTTATTTAAGTTTTTTCAATAATGCAACAAAAATTTGTTAACTTTTAAAACTGAAAAGCTTTTAAGGTAAAACTTAAATTTATGATTCTTTTGTAATTAATTGCACAAAATTTATTTACTTTTTTTAGACAGTAAGAAATCATTAAGCCTCAAAATCAATTAAAAATCAATTACTTTGACTGGAAGAAGCCAATATACTGAGATAAACCGAAACAAGCAACAATAAAAACACAGAAAAAAAAACATTTAAGAAAGCTAGGCAAGGCCAACAACAGAAATATATGATTAGAAAACAGTATTTTTTTCTAAACTTTTTATATTCAATGTCAGTTTTCTCTATTTGTTATGGCGAGTTCAAATTTTTATCTTTCGTTAATCGCAGTGATGAGAAATCAAAAGTCACCTTTATATCTATGAGCAGAATTACTGAAACACGTTTAGTGTCAAATACTATATTGCTTAACATGAGTGCATCTCATCAATCATTATGTATGAATAAATGTATTAAAACTACAAATTGTACTTCGTATAATATTTTTAAAAACAGTGAAAGATTGTTTCAATGTCAATTATTATCGGAAAATAGATATTTAAATTCAAATCAGTTAGAAAAAAAAAATGGTTGGACTCATGCTAGTATCCAGGTTAAAGTTTTATTTTAAAGTTTTAAAAATAAATTTAAGTTTTGTTTTGAAATTTTAAAAATAAATTATGTAGTTTTAAATTTATTTAACTTGAGCTTTTTTTATAGAATATTCCGTGTGAAAGATCACCTTGTAAAAATAATAGTACGTGCATACCATATTATGATGAAAATAGCTTTTTTTGCATTTGTTCTCCAACATTTATAGGACCGTTTTGTAAGATTCTAGTTTTTTTTTTTATTAGTTTTACTTTCAAATTTAATATTTGTTGAATGACTGATTTATATGAAGCAATAAATATTGCAGTTCAATAAATCATGAAAAGAATGTAGGCTTTTAAAAAACAAACTTATTCAATTTTTAATAATAAAAATGGTAATGATCGAATACTACAATAAAAATAACTTGAGTGACATTTAAAAATATAATAAGCAAAAGACTCTAGTCAGTTTTACCTATCTTAGTTTGGTATAAAATGGAAGTATTCAGATTTAAATCAGATCTTTTCAAAACACTTGAACAACCTTATAACACTTTCTTTTGTACTCTTAATTATCTTTATTCTGGTATTTGACACTGCATCTATTAGACGTTTAATTTTAAAGCTGGAGGCGTATGTTGTAAGCAGAAAACTTTTTACGGTGAATAAATGGGTTTATAAGTTAGAGACCTCAACGAGTCAAACAAGGTAATGATTTATCTACACGTAATAATGCTTTAAGTGGTGTACCTCAAGGATCCGTGCTCGGAACGTTGTTATTTTTGGTATTTGTTAATGGTTTACCAGATTGCCTTCATAATGTAATAAAACTGCGTGCTGATGACACAGCGATTTTATCAACAGTTGAAAATAAAGAAAAAGTTGAAACGTTTCAAACTGATTTTCTGGGTAAAGCTGTCGTTTGGTCACTAAATGGTTACATATTTTTTAATTTTGACAAATGCCTTATTATGCATTATGGTACAAATAACAAAAGTCATACTTATCTAATAATGGTAAAAAAGTTGAAAAAACAGCTTTAGTGGCAGACTTGTAAATAAAACTTTCAAAAAATATTGAATGAAAACAAGAGGTTATATCATGATCTTCAAAGGAAAGTTCAATTTTAAGATAAATAAAAAAAACCTTTGCACATTACAACAGTAACTTAAGAAAATTATTTTATGAAGTATTTGTACGACCGCATTTTGGTGCCACAGTATTGTCCGTATATATAAAAGACCTTAGTAATTAAGAAGAAGTTCAATTTTAATTTAATAACTATGGAGCAGAAAAGATATAAAGTAGACATAATAAAGATGCACAAAACGTTTAGAGAAATAGAATATATTGTTATTCCACCATTATTTAAAAATTAAAACAGGTAGGTAGCAAGTTTAGAGACGACACGGATATTATTAGCTATTCACTCAAATATAACTTTTTACCAAACAGAATTGTACCATTATGAGATTCTCTGCTGGAAAAAGCTGTCAACGTAAAATCGTTAAAGAAATTTAAAAAGATTTATGATTAAATGTATAAGTGACAAACTTTACACATAAATGAAAACTTCCATTGATATTTTATAAGGCTATCAAAGTGTGCAACGTGGAACCGGAAAACCTCGTTTAACAAAAGAAGATTTTTGAAAAACGGAAAAACATTTAAATCGAACTTTTTCTGCGTACATTATACGTATTATTATACGT
Organism: Hydra vulgaris; assembly: GCF_038396675.1. Classification (NCBI taxonomy): domain Eukaryota; kingdom Metazoa; phylum Cnidaria; class Hydrozoa; order Anthoathecata; family Hydridae; genus Hydra; species Hydra vulgaris. Next base: position 67,426,844 of record NC_088922.1, on the reverse strand, counting down.
ACAATATACGTATTACCTGTTTTCTAACCCGTAACTTTTCTTTCCTAATCGAAGCCTAAGCTGCAAGAGTAGCACATTTACAACAAAATGTTTTGTGAGGCAATGAAGATATGCGGGCGCTCCGTTAGTGGCTCGTGTTAAAAACTCTATAAATTTATAACGATTAATGATTCAAAAGTTCTTTTAAATTTTTTGATTAAAAATAAGTAACAAAATTTATATATAAATATATATATATATATATATATATATATATATATATATATATATATATATATATATATATATATATATACATATATATATTAAAATTTGATTCGTAAATTTCCTTTAAATGTTCTAACTCATCTATTAAATTAAGGTGAAAAATTGATGCTGTCCTCAACGCAAATAGATGCAGCTTTCTCACACAGCAGATCTTTTTCTAAAATTATGTATTTCCATACAACACCAAATGTTTCATCAAGATCTTTGGCTGCCTCAAATAAACAATTCATATTACCAATGACACAGTCTAAAATAGCATAAAAAACATTGCACTTGAAACAAAGTTCTGCACTGGTGTTGCCTGATTTATTTTTCGGTTCCTTATCTCAAAATCTACGTTTTTTTCCGACAATATGTCATTTGTAACAATACCCAGATTTTCAGCAACAAGTTTACATTCGTTTAAAATTGAATTCCAGTTGTTTCTCAATTATAAGAGGTTATCAATTAAGCTTTTTAATTTAAAACCTTCACATCTAATTTTGCATCTCTGACTCGCAGAACTGAGTTTTTGTAACTGATGTGTGTTAAAACTTTAAACCAGGTGCTCGCGAGTATGCTGCACTCAAATGAACACAAGAATTTTTCAAAGCATTTGATATCTGATCAAGTTTCGGCAGTTAGATCTAGCATTTTTAAGTTTTATGACTTTTAAGTTTTATTTAAATCTATAAAATCAGTGCTTACAATAAGATGATTTAATAATTATAGCTCCAATTTTAAGAATTATGCCTTAATATTTTTTTGGCTATTGCGTATACTTTTTATGATTATAAAAATGATAATAACTCGTTTTTGAAAAAAGTGTGGCTTGTCATTGTTTCACAATAAGCCCTTCATATATATATATATAAATATATATTTATATATGTATATATATATATATATATATATATATATATATATATATATATATATATACATATATATATATATATATATATATATATATATATATATATATATATATATGTATATGTATATATATATATATATATATATATATATATATATATATATATATAAATATATATATATATATATATATATATATATATATATATCCAAAATTTCTTTTAAACTTCAAAAATGTCAATAAGATAAACTTTTTCATCTGTAAAACCATTTTTTTAAATAAAAAACAATACATTTTTTGACTAACACAAGTCATCTTCAGATAAAACTAAGTATTTAAAATTTTTTAATATACCAATAAAGGTGTTTAAAAAAAACAATACAAAATATAATTATTGTTGCACAACTTAATAATAACATATTCACAAAAGTACAATAAAATTATTTAAAAAGTTTATCATGACATACTGAAGAAATAGAAAATAACAAAAGAACAGGCTAAAAAAAGAACAGAAAAATATTTGCAACATGTATAAAAAGTAGCAGCTTAAATGAAAGTGTCATTTGTAGATTATTAGAACTTTATTACGATAAAACGTAGCACCAACCTTGAAAACCTGATATGATACCAACGGTGTTTTCATGCGCATCAATTCATCCCAGCCTACACACTATACTACGCCGACGTTAAAAAACGCCTGAAATCTTACACCAAAATTGTTCCAACGTTGGCGTAAGATATCAGGCGTTTAAAGCGTTTTTGCTGAGACATGCTAAAAAATGCTTTAAACGCCTGATATCAAAAAAAATTTGTTGTTGTCGGCTGGTTGGCCAACAACAACAAATTTTTTTTATGTACTTTATTGCAACGTTTATGTATTTGATTGCAACAACTATGCTTATTTTTGATTTTGCTAAAATGTTTTAGTTTTTAAAATTTTTTACTTGCGGTACAATATTCTGCGGAACAATATTATATTGATATTTATATTACATTGACACATCTGTTGCCTCCATCATTTAATAATTACCATTTGGAAAAAGTTAAAAAATGCATCTAATCAGTATGTTTTAACTTACTATATAATTTGAATGTGGTCAAAATAAATAGCACTAAATAATGGTCTTTACTAGAACTACAACTAAAATTAATACCCTGAATAATTTTGAAACAATTAATATCTTTAGTTCTATAAGTTTACTCCTTCCCTTGTTATAACGGCAGAAACCTAATATCAAAAAATGCTATTCAACAAATATTTTTAAATAAAATTATAAATCTAACAACTAATGTCTTTATTTTATGAAATACCACTGCGGTATTTATACACATTTTTTAAATAATAGTTACAACTATTTGTTGTAACAACGGCTGGCTAATTAAAACTTAACTAATTTACTATAAATGTAGTTTTTTAAAATCCAACATGAAATCTAACAAATATTTGAAGATTTCTAAAATCTGCTTTAATGAATTTTAATGACTGTGTCTGTATTAAAAAGATCCACACGTTCGCAAACAATCAAGTTGCAAGTTTTTGTAAAAAATTTGAGAGCTTTGAAAAGTTGTATAATCTTACTTGTTAAGTAACAATGTCGATATTGATTCAATATTCGACATACTAAAAACCTGAACAAATTTTTTTATGTAAACTGGAAAGAGTAAAAGAGTAAAAAAATTAATTATTTTTTTAATCTTACACTCAGGTAAGTTGATTGACCAAAATAATACGTTTGCTTCATTTAAGTTTTAAAAAGACAATAATATAAGACAATAAAGAAATAAGAGTTGTTTTTAACATTCCCATACGCTACCATACTGACAGTTTACAAACTATATATTTACATATACCAGAAAAACTGCTTTAAAACCAAAGGTTAACTAAGTAAAATGAAGTTTACTTATATAAAATAAGTTATTTTGTTTAAAATTTTATATTAAAAATATCTTAATTAAACGTTATACCTTCTAATTTTAGTTATATATTTAATTATTTACTTATTTCATTGATTATTTAACATTATTATTGGATTTTTTAACTTAATCATTACTTATATATTTTTAGGTGAAAAAGAACTGAATAAAATTGTAAGTAAAGTTACAACTACAAATTTAATTTTTTCTTTTATGTATAAAATTCATATGTAATCAACATAAGGCTGCATATGCAACCTTTAGGTCCCTAAATTGAGGTAGGTGTTTGGGTTGTTTTTTTTCTGGTCACACCACACTGTTTCACATTATACAGTTTCAACAGTAGCAACACAACAATAACAAAAACTTTTTTTTAATAATAATCTTACAATGAAAATAAACAATTATATAGCTTTAAGTAAACATTTGCTGTATAACAATTATGGAACAAAAAACCGAATAACCAATTTAGATGATGTTACTTAAGCAGAAGACAAAAGAATCACAAAAATATGATAATAATAGTACTTAAATAAATATAATAACAGTAATAAAATAATATAAACATAATAACACCAAGAAGATTAACTATAATGCTAATATTTAAAAAAAATAAATAATAATTGTAATAATAATAGTAAAAGTAATAATATCATTAATATATATATATATATATATATATATATATATATATATATATATATATATATATATATATATATATATATATATATATATATATATATATATATATATATATATATATATATATATATATATATATATATATATATATATATATATATATATATATATGTATATATATATATATATATATATATATATATATATATATATATATATATATATGTATATATATATATATAAAAGACAACAGATTTAAGTATCAAGTCTCAAAACACAACGCGAGCAGATAATAACCCTATAAAAACAAGGTTAATATGTTAATAAAAATTTTTGTTTATAAACCAAAAAACTTGTACTTTGAAAGTTACACAGCAAGCAAGAAATAATTAGCCCAGTATTGGCCGAGTTCATTGTTTTTCATTGGCACAATGTTAGCATATTGCGCTGGGCCAATATCGAAGTGATCATTTGCGTATGATCCGAACAATGCTCATTAACCAATGGCAATATGGTAAGTTTATCTAATGCTTAAAATATGTTAACCAAATATGTTAACCGAAAAACTTAATACACAAGTAAATTTACTTATCACTACAGTAATTACTTTATTGATCTGTTGATTATAAAAAATATTAAAATAGGCTTTTGTTAAAGTGCTTTTAATACTTCATATGATTAGAGACAGGTAAAGTTTATTACTTTTACAGTTAATTATTACAATTAGAATCTGGAATTAACATTTTTTTGACGTGGTTGCTTACTCCCTCGTTTGGAATCGTTTCTCTCTCCTTCACGGTTACACGACTTTAAAAGTTGAAGTTGTTACTTTAATAGTTTGTTGTTTCCAAGAAAAAAAACCAATTACCAGTTTATTCAATCAGTTTACTTATTATTAATAATTTATTTAATAATTTATTTAATCCATTTACTACTTAATTTAAATATTAACTAGCTATTGTAAAATAAATTAATTTTAATCTATTTTCTATAAAAAAACAAAACTTTAATAAGCTTATTTTTCTAAGCTCAAAAAATTTAAAATATAATATTTTTTCCTAGAACTTTTTACACAAAAATGTGGAAATTTAATGATATGTAAAATAATTTCAGCATTTCAATAAAAATAGTACATTATAAATTAAAATTTTTTAGGTTGAGGAATGATGGTAATTTTTATTTTTTATTTTTAAGCGATATCTCACAAAATATATAAAATAAATAAAAATTTTGGATTCTCAATGTGTACTAAAGTTTCTTTGACCATTATTTCAAATCTTGAAGTTGCAAATCTTTAAAATTAATCTCAGATAACAAGGAATAAACATACAATAAAAAGAGTATAAATGTTCATTTTTTACTTATAACAATTAGTTAGAACTTGCAGCTAATGAAAACAACACTGATCCGCTATTATCTCATTAATAATAATTATTTCATCCTCCAACCTTTAAAATATTATTTTGAAATTATTGAATATATTTTTGTACGGCTTAAGCATTTATAATATTGTAGTTATGCTTAAGCCGTACATAATTATATTCGATAACTATCAATTAAAGACCAACTAAAATACAATCTTCTAGATTGTAATTTATCTTGATTTTAACAAGCTTTAAATTTCGCTCCCTTTAGGTTGAAGGCGAGTCAAACACAACTCCCTAATTATCAAGAAAACTCCTCATTTTCTTTATCTTTTCTGTTATAACCCAGTGGATACTAGAACGTTTTGTGTTTAAATATTTTGTGTTTATTTACATTTTAAGCATACAAACACTTAATAAAGTAATTTTTATGCTGTTCTATTAAGAGCTCCCTTCAAATAATTGCCTATCAACTTATCGACCAACTCGAATTTTGCAGTGTTTCACACTAATATTCCAAAAAAGAAAAAAAACCATAGAAATCGTTCATGCCTTTTACTAGCTTGTAAAAAAATAAATCAAAATGTAAATAATAATAAGAAGAAATATGTAATGTAAAATTTCACATAGTTTTAAAAGGAACAAAATAAACGACATACACATCACATTAATTAAAAAGATACCTATAATTACTCCATACAATATTGTTTTTTTAAATGGTTTCCATATTTTCCAGCATTCTTAAACAAAGCTATAACACATTTTGACACAATCTCATCCAAAACATTATTAGCAGTAGCTGAAAAAGACTATTAAAAATCATAGAATATATTTATTTTGACCAGATTTTACTTTATGTAGAAAAAAATTATCCATAAATATAAACAAGAACATAACAGCTAATAAAACATTACTTTATTATTCAAAAAGATTTCACTTTCATCAAACCTTGTTATATCATTTATTTTATCATAAAAAAATTATGAACCTTCAAACTCAGTCTCTTCCTCCAGGACATTTACTACAGATAAAGACTTATTAATTTCAGACATTATATATGGTTTCAAAAATAATTAACTGGTTTTATTTAGCATAAAATGTTGAATAAAAACAGATAAACTTACATTTGGCAATTTTTTGCACTGTAATATTAGGACTAGCTTCTCTAATAGTGCAAACAGTTGTGATACGTTGCACTTTTCGTTTTAAAATTGATATTAAAAAACAAATACAAAGGATTGCAGACTCTTATCTTTTACTTAGACTTACATTGAAGTATTTTGTTTGGAATATTAGATATAGAACCAATTTTGAAAAGTTATCAAGAAGTTTATATACACGAGCTAAATTTAAAAAATAACCTGATTCTTGAAGTTTAAAACTTGAAGTCTTTGAATCACTTTATGCGTGCATCTTACATCTTTTTAGTTCTTTAGTCAAGATTTAGGTTGCCAATATTTATATTTGCCATTCTTTATAAAATAAAACAAATATTCTTCTATTTTTTTACATACAGTCACATGCCTAATTTTTTTATAATTTATGGTTGTTACTACTGAATAAAGTCTTCCTTTTAAAAAAAAAAAAAAAATCATTGCTCAATATTATGTATACAAAGTTATTTCTACTAGAAGTTCTACTTGTATAAATAATGTAGAGCAAATGCTAGCTGGAGTAGAAATAATCTAGATATAGCTTTATACATACATTAAAAGATTTTTTTATGAAATTTTTCTAACCTAAACTTATTTTGTTTTTGATTATGATCATTTCATTGTAACTATACTTGCATCTTTGTCACTCAAAATTATTTATTTTTAAAGAAAGTTTTACAGACATAAAAAATTCAATATATATAAAAAAATTAATTATAATCAAAATACATATATATATATATATATATATATATATATATATATATATATATATATATATATATATATATATATATATATATATATATATATATATATATGTATATATTATATACATATATATGTATATATATATATAATATATATGTATATATATATAATATAAATATATATATATATAATATATATATACATATATATGTGTATATTATATATACACATATATATATATATACATATATATATACATATATATATATATATATATAGACATATATATATATAGACATATATAAATATATATATATATATATATATATATGTATATATATATATATATGTATATATATATATATATATATATATATATATATATAAATATATATATATACATATAAATATATATATATATATATAAATATATATGTAAACAAACTGTTTTTTGAATACGTAGAACTCAAAGACTCTAAAGTTTTGAAACAAACTTTATGCATGTATTACACATTTCTGTTATACTTTAGTTAGGATATAGTTTTGTCAATATACATTATACTCTATTTGAATAATTTATATTGACAAAATAAAGTATATTATATATAAGTAAGTAAATATTTTTGTATAAAATAAGTAAATATTTTTTTATTCGTCTATTTACTAGCAGAAAGCAACCCGTCATACGGGTTATGATCGGTCTGTTACGTTATTAATTTATAGTGGCTGTTTTCCACAATTAAAGTTGCGAAACATTAAAAACACTCTTTTAGAAAAACGCCTTCAAATTGACAAAATTAAACCATTTATCAAATTAGCATAAAAAGTATGAGGAGGTAAAATAATTTACCAATTATTTAACATTATTTGAGTAGTTTACAATTGACATTGGTCATAGCAGTGTGTAAGACAGAGCCATTTTCCTCGACAGTACTAATTTCAACACAATACGTTTTTAGTTACTGACACAAAATAATAACACTTTATATTGCTTTAAAGTGACGAATAACTAAAAGCTTATTTTTGTTATATTTTTTATAACATGAACTTTAATTAATTATTAACATTGAATAATAATTGAATAATAAGAAGTGAACGTAAATTATGCAGGAGTTATTAATTTTTAAGGATTCCCGTGATACATTTTTCTTAAAAAAGAAAACTGTCTTTAAAACGTTAAATTCACACAACTAAGTAAATTTATTAAAAATGGCTAAGCAATTGAGTAGAAATACCTTAAAAAAAAAAAAAATTTACAATCGAACATGTGTATAACAAATTGAAAAAAATATGTAATATTTGATCTTTTATATTGCATTAATGCGTCATAGGACAAACTTAAAATAAAAATTGTAACAGATAAGTAGACATAAAAGAAAAAAACAAACAAACAAATTGTAAAACAATTTACCTGCTTTTCGGTAGCCTGTTGTCATTCTTAAGTTGCTGTCATGATGCAGCTTGTCGGTGTTGTTTTATGACGTTATTTCATGCTTTTAGTAACTTTGGTTTAATTTAAAAGACATCACAATAGATTTAAAATATTTTAATTAAAAAGCAAAATAACAAATGCTTCAAGGAGCCAAACTATAAACCTTAAATACAAAAAATCAAATTGAGATATAAATAAGTTGCATTAATATAGCTAAATATATTGTCTTGGCTTTTAGTAAATTTTAAAAGCAGTGTTTTCAATAAATTAAACTACCGATTAATTTTTTTTTAACAATAGAATGTAGCATCATTATATTATGATAATTGGGTAATGAATCAATTTAACTATATTTAGGTTTAATCGGTGAAAAACAAATAAAATTTTAACTGAAAAAGACCAAAAAAAATTTTTATTTTTATTTTTATTTTTATAATTTATTTCGTCATTTTCATAATAAGTTATTTACAAAGTATTTTGAGTAAAGATATGACCAGAGAAGGCAGAAGACAAAAGTCTTATCATCTAACCCCGTTGTATCGTTTGCACTATCATGAATCTATCATAATATTTTACAATATCAATAAAATAATACTTTTAAATAAACATTCTACATTTTTTTTTACATTAAAAAAAATTTTCAAATACATGAAAATACATATGTATAAAAAAAAAGAAATAAATACAAATTTAGATGAACAAGCAGAAAAAATAATGTTTTGCTTTTAAGCAAACGAAAGAAAAGTTAAGAATTAAAAAAAGAAGATATTAAAAATAAAATAGAATTTGAGATTTGTCATAATCAAGAAACTGTTTTTTTTAAAATAACTTTGAAAGTTTGAAGTGAAATTATAGTTTTACTTTCCATTGGAAGGAACGAGTTTCACAAATGTGGCCCTCGGTATGTTATTGAGAAACTAGACTGTTTTAATTAGGTTTTTGGTACCTAATAGTTATGCAATGAATGCTTTGTTTGATATTTATGATTTATAATAACAAAAAGGTCGTTAAAAATATTTGGTAGCATACGATATTTAAATCTAAGCATGAATAAAAGAATACGCAAGTAGTAAAGTGTTCAAACATACATATGTAGAGGATTTAAAAAAGCACTGTGTAAAGATAATAAACAAATTTTGTAAAATATTTTCATATAAGCTCTCAGCAACTTGTATAATAATCTCAATAACTTATGGTATGTAAACAATAAATCGTGGTGTTAAATAACTCAATATGCGGTGTAAACTTAATATCAGATTCCTAATAATCTCAATTACTTCTTGTATTTAATAATATCTTGTAAAATACAACATGGTAATCAAGTTTTAACATTTGCTAGCTATATACCATACCAGCAATGTATTTAAAATGGCTCAATATTTTTTTAGTATTTACAATGTTAAACATACTGGAACAGAAATGACCAGATGATTAAATACAGGAATCTCATTAATATATAACTATTTTCAATAGTTATTTATCCATGACACATGAATGTAGAGTGAGTATTGTTTATGTTCTATACGTTGTATACGTGTATATAAAAATGAACACTAAGACTATTTTTAGTAATAAATCTTTATGTTATCATTAGCGCTTTATATTTATACATACATCTTTTCTGAAAAACCGCCATCTTACTTTGAGCACGTTTTTCCGCTAATATCCAGTGACCTAATCAAAATGTTTTATTATAAAAATGCTGTGCTATAATAGAGCCACAAACTCAAATAAATTTTTTTTCACTATCCCGGAACCGTACTGGCCTCTGTCGGAGTCGCCCTGACTTGCGTACTTCCACTAGTGCAACACTCGATTCCATTACGGGGGAAGTTTGCTGGCCCCGTCCTTTTCTGTGTAACTTTGCACTGCATTGCTGACTGTTGGTTTCTGCGTGCATGGTAGTTACTTCACGTTAGAAGTATTCGTTTGCAATGAAAACGGGTTTATTGACGATTTTTTAAGTAGTGGTTGATGATTAGTGCATTCAGGAAACGTGATTACGGGATTTGAATCGTATTCCAAAAAATCGGAAAATTGCTGCCGTATTTAATTATTATGTCAATAAATGACTACGCCGTCAGTTAGGAAATTAAAATTGGCTGTTTCTTTCTGTTTTATAATGGTGATATTCTGGTGGTCGAATGAGGGGTGATTTGGTATAAAAATAAGAGTCGATTTACCGTAGTTTCAATATAATTGCCTTGTCAAGCGATTAACTTTTTTATTGCTTCCTTTAATGTTTTCACCGTGCGTTTGGCTTGTTACGTTCGAAGAAGAGTGATACGGTGCTGTAAAAATATGTCTTAATGAGTTTGTTTTGACAAATTTAGCAAAGACAGCACTGCTAAATAAAGTTCCGTTATCACTAACAATTACTTCGGGAATCCAATAAACCGCAGTTATGCTTCTCAATTGCTCAATGGTGTTTTCAGATTTGGCATTTTTCATCACTATTGCCTTAATCCATTTTGAATAAGCATCGCATACGATTAAAAAGTTTTCTAAAAATAGACTTGCATAATCAAGCTATATTCTCCATGATTAACTAGGATATTCCCAACGGTGTATTTGTGCATTATTATGGCTTCTTCTAGGCGTTTCACACAACAGGCATCAACGCACCATTTCCTCAATCAATTTGTCCATATTGGGCCACCACACGTAACTTATTGCTAAAGCTTTTATGTGTACTACACCCGGATAGGGATTGTAAAACTCTTTTAACATCATCTCCTATAACGATGCGGGTATTACAATTCGGTTTCCTACATTAGAATTCCTCTTTCGACTCATAACTTATATTTTATAGCTACAAAAGGTTTAAACCCTGTTTCATTGGGAAACTGCAATTCACTAAGAACACAATCTAATACTCTTCTTATGATTGGATCTTGTGCCGAATAGATTTTTACATTTTTAGCTGAGACTGGTGTGCTGAATAGTTCCATCGTTAAAACTACATTTTCTGCTACTGATGACTCGGTATTTTAAATTGGTAATCTGCTCACGCTGTCTGTATTTCCATGTGTAACCCAACTACGGTATATCAAATAACAGTTGTAAGCAGAAAGGGTTAACTCCCAACGCTGACTCCTTGTAAGGGCATGGATGAAATAGACTTTCCTTGAGCTAATAAACCCAATAAAGGCTTGTGATCTATCACAAGAGTAAAATATCTCCCATATAAATACTGGTGCAGCTTCTTTACGGTAAAAACGAGAAATAATGTTTAATTCTCAATTTGAAAATAATTTTGTTCAGCAGTGGATCACGTTCTGGATATGTAAGTAATCGGATGTGTACTACTGTATCCTTAAGTTGTCCAGAACATTTTGGAACACTCCAGAATGTTTTTTATTTAAAGCATTTATCATTGATGAATTGGGACTTTTTGGATTTATGAGCTTGTATGAAAAATTTTTTCGCAATTAATTTTAATTTTTCTCAGCCAATTTCTGCCAATCAATGAAGATATTTTACATGGAGTGATTATTAAAGTTAGCAAATTAGTCTGCCCATTTATTCTGACAGAAAGCTCAACTTTCCCCACTGATGATACTACTTCCACACTGAATGTCCGCAAAAAAGATTTCGTTGAATGAGCTTCCTTCCTCGCGAGTTCCTTTTTTTGCAAGCATGTAAATGTTTTTAGACACATTACTGACACAGACGCTCAAGCGTTGAGCTCCATTTGTGTACAAATACCTTCAATTTCTATGTCAATCATGATTGGTTTTATTTTATTTGAATTGTTTTAAATACGATATAGCTCTTCTTCATTTTGATCTTTATCAACCTCATCTATCGTGTGTTGGGTTGTTGTATTCTTCTTTTTACGACGTTTCCTTGTTGTGTGTCCCTTATTGTGGCAAAAAAAAAACACTTCTGACCTTTGAAAAAACATGTCTCTGGATTATATTTTCCTCCGCAAAAAAAACATTCACGTTCATAATGCTTTCCGACTTGATTTCAGCTTTATTGATTGTTGCTGGGATGGTAAGTTTTTGAAGGCTTTAAATTATTGCTGCTTGATTTGCTACTGCTTCCTTATTTAGTACAATGTCTAATGTCTTTTGTAACGAAAAGCTAGATCCTTCACTCAGTAGTCTCCTTTGTATTAGAGAGTCATTAATCCCATACACTATTCTATCTCGCAGTATTTCATCCAGTGTATTTTCATAAACACAATGGGTTGTCAAAGCGCTGAGATCAACTATAAAGAGACAGCAGCAGGTCAGTTGCTACTGACTCACTAGTGTCTCTATTTCTTGAATTGAATTTAAAAAGTTTGGCTATCGGATTTGGGTTTGGTCTCTTGTGGTTGCTCATCAATTTATATAACTTAGTTAACGATCTATCACTCGTTTTTTCCGGTGCTACCAAAGACTTAAACAACTTGTATGTCACATGCCCACTTGAACTAAAAAAGATAGCTCTTTGTTGCTCCTCATTAATAATGTCATTAGCAATAAAGAAAAAATCTAGTCTCTTAACATATTTGTCCCAATCCTTATCTGAGTTAAATTCTAATAAACTTCCTAAATGGGAAGCCATCACATTAACGAGCTATTTAATTTGTACTACTCATTACAACAACCATATCAACTCAATAAAATAAAATTACCAATAATTAAACCACTATGTAATGCAATAAATTTATCTTTGTCTCAAATGTTATATACGTTTCATACGGGTATATAAAAATAAACACTAAGAATATTTTCAGTAATAAATCTCTTTGTTATCATTAGCACTTTATATTTATACATTCGATCCCCACCACGTCCCTGGTAGTACCGCGCTCAACTTGTTTCTCCGCGCAGCGGCCTTGTTCGTCAAGGTTCGTGTTTCGGAGTTATAGAGTTGAGAGAGGGTTATAACCACTATTAAGTAACCTCCTCGTCTGTAGTGGCCTTCTCGGCCTTGAGGAGGTGAATAACAAAAAAAAAAAAAAAAAAAAAAAAACATATATCAGTTCTGAAAAACCGCCATCTTACTTTGGGCACGTTTTTCCGCTAATGTTCAGTGACGTATTCAAAAAGTTTTATCTTAAGAAATACCGTGCTACAATAGGGCCGCAAACACAACCTTTTATTAAACAGGATCTTTTAGCCTGCTTCCTTTGTTTTAAAGTCTTTTTTTGCTTGAAAATATTTTGCACATATAAATGATGAGTTAGTTGGTATACAGTTTAGCATATTTACAAATAGCTTTATTGTTTAAGCTTTTTATGGTTTGTAAATAATCATTGATATTGACAAAACTTTTTGTAACTTTTTATGTTTTTTAATTCTTCATTGAAATTAAATGAAACTACTGTCACTAAATCTTGTTTTAAATCGTTCAATAAATAGCCAACCAGACAACTTTTAATATTCTTTGTTCTACCAAAAAAACTTTTAGTTTATGTTGAACAATTAAACCACTTTCATTCGAAACCGCAAAAAAAACTTGCCTTCTATTTTTCGGTAAAAATGTGGAATGTTAGGCCGTATACTTCAGGCCATGTTGCAGTGAATTTTCATTTTTAGAAATCATTTAGCCTGGGTGTAAAAAATTTATAAACTCATTTAAATACTTGAAAATATAATGGGTCCCTAATTTTAAATAAAAAAGTTTTTCAAAAGTTTATTAAGTTAGGTCTCAAATGAAGCGAAACTATACAAAAACATTCTAAAATATTGATCATTTTACAATAAAATAATTATTTTTAGTATTCCGATTATTACTTTTAATTTACTTGATTACGTTTCCGTCATAAGAATGATGGAAACATAATCAAGAAAATTTTTTTTTTTTTTGTTGGATTTTATCTTGCAAAGATTTCGTGTTACTGATGTTACTGATGTATCTAGAGTTTCAGAGAGGACTTTGCATTTAAAAATTTCATGTTTGACAGCACATATAATGGTGGACCGTTTTTTAAACGAAAATAAAAGTTTGTTAAAGGGAGCAGATGCAGAATTTGAAGTAATATATACCAGAGATTTCCCTTTTCCTTTTTTCATTGCCCAAAAAACACAGAAAACAAACAGAAACTTTGTTTCTGTGCCCGGACAGACCACAGCAAGTTGTCTCTCGAGGCACAGAAACAAAGCTACTTTAATCAGAAAATATTTTGAATTATCAGAAAAAAAATCAAAAGATTTTATTTGTGGTGGCAGGCAATTGATTCGTGATAATGCATTAGCTTATTGCATTGACTCTAAATGAACTAGTCATTCTTATAAATAGATGCGAAAGTAGTCTTTAATAGCAGGTCATATAGTATTTCCATTTTATTTAATCTATGCAAGTCAAAAAAGTTGTTATCTATTAGATGAACATATTTCTATTACAGAAACACGTGCTGAAATTAACGTTCAAGCAAAACTTGATAAAACTACTGAACGCCTGATAAAAGCCCAGTATGGAGTTCTTAAAAATTGCACTTTTACTTCGCCATTCAAATTAACTTGCAAATGGGAATGTGATGGGATCTCTAGTCACAACACTTATAAACAGAGATTTGCAAACTGATGAGTTTTTGTTTGCTACTGATGAGTTTTTGTTTGTATTTTCAAGTATTCCGTTGAGATTGAGTAGCGGCCAAAATATTATTTGGCAAAATACGCGTCCTTCATTCACACCTTTTTGCCAATTATTTTTTCAAAATTAATATTTTTAAAAGAAACAAACTTAGAAGTATCTTGACTTATTCCAACATCTATAAGATTTGGCAAATCTCAAACTGCTGTTAAACACGACCGAATACTCAAAATTATGAACGGTGAACTAAAAAACTTATTTGTTAAAAAAGGACATGATGGTTTTGGTCTGGCGTTTTTTCATGCGTGGATTTGTTTATTTTTTTGTGAATGTTAAACATTAGTTATTAGGCTTACTAGGTCTATGGAAAGTAAAAATTTGTGCATGTTACACATTAGCTATTAGGCTTACTAGGTCTATGGATAGTAAAAATGTGTGCATGTTACACATTAGCAATTAGGTTTACTAGGTCTTTGGATAGTGAAAATATCAGTTTTTCATTAGATGATAACTGTTGAGAAATTATTATTTTATTTTATGTTATTAACTAAATTATAATTAGTATATTTTTTTATTTTTGGCAAAGTTTTATCACATAATTTATGTGTTAAAATAAAGTATTTATTTTTATTTTCTAATTAACTTTTTTCATAAATAAATTTAAAAATTCTTTAAACTATAAAAAATACTTACATATAAAAACTTAGAATAATCAAAATATTTAACTACATTCTTATGAAATTGCAGAACAAAATAGTTTTGTTTTGTATAAAGTAATACACTGTGTAGCATTGCCAATCGTAAACCGATCTTTGGTACATAAACGATATTACCAGCGCGGTGGTGCTGATCACAATCCAATAATAACCATGCATGGAACATGCATGAAGAGTTATATGGGATAATAAGACGGAGAACTTGAACTATCGCAACACTTCCGTATGAAATTGACAGTTTTCCCCATAAGTTATACCATGAAGGTCCGTAATCTATAATTTTCGGAAGTTTTTGGTCCCATTATGGGTGACATACATGGCTAATTTTTCCTAAATTTCTTTAACATTTAAATTACCATCACCCAATTTACAGGTGCTGGATTTATTGACTAATACAATTTGCAACTATTTTTTGTTACCATTGAAACTTTCCTTTTAGCAGCATTTGGAATTACTTCACAAGCAAAATTCAATGTTCAATTTGATCCAAAATGACCAGTTTTCTTATTTATACTCAAAAAGGATTCAGAATCTGCAGCTATTGCTCAATTAAAAGTTATTAGAAGGTCATTTTTAGTCAATGTGTTTAACCAACTACTGCAACCTTACGTTAATGCATCAGCTAAGTTATCATTTAAAGGGACAAGATTTACATCAATTTTTATACCGTATTCATCTAGTAGTTATTAAAGCATGCTTATTCTTTATCATATCAACGTTTGAATAGTCGCCTTTGACTTCAATCTTGGTTTATCACTAAGTAAATTAGAAATCCATAAAACACTGTCATAGAATCTGTATAAATTGTCCCTTTCTTCAACTTTCACACAAAAGCCATATATATCCCTCACAATACCGCGACTAACTCTGCCATGTTTACGCAAACATCGAACTGTTCTTTTCGCATCCATGTTGCGTTTTATACAGTTGTATAACCAATTTGGATAACAGCATCCTTGACTAAAGAATTAACGTCAGCCCACACTCTTCCCTCATTTCTATGCACAACCCAATCCCCATAAGCTGGATAGGAACATTTAACAATAGCACAGGTTTCTAAAAGTATTTTACATTTTCTTCACAAACCTCATCGTCCCAACTATTTGTCAAACTAATAATATATCTTTTCATAAGACTACAAACAACCCTAAACAAACCAGACGTTGGCAAATGAACCATTATTTTTCCACAGACAAAAAACACTGCTTTGCTCGTTAACTGTTTTGGAATTTCCTTAAATTAATTTCCTTTGGACAATATTAGCTTTTCATCAACTTTTTGCACACATCATTTCATTACGTAGTTTCTATTACCGCCGATCTGTTGACCTTCTTTGCTCTCTAAACCAAATTTTTGTAGTGTCTCTTAACATAATCAAGAGTTGAGATAAGCTTTACGTTGATCCATGAATGTTGGTTTGTTTGCCATTCTTTCTCAATTTATAAACGTATATTTCTGCATCTCTTGTATACGCCTCAATGAAAATGTTAGTTTCTCTCTAATCCAATACAGGTCGAACTTTATTGACTTTACTTCTTTGAGTTATAGCCATTAAAGAAATTTTCTTTTGGTGTTTTTTATTTGGGCGGTCCTATCAGGTTTTAATCATACTTAAGAGAACATCAACACACAAGAAAATTTTTATTGTCGCCTAGCTTCTTGTCAGAACTTTTTCGCCTTAAAAGTTTTTTTTTTCTCCTTCACAGACGACATTGTAAATGAGCAATTTTAATAACAAGCTAAACAATTATCTAAAAGAAGAAATAATAATTTATAAACAAATATTAGAAAATATATCACATACATAATATGTTTGTATAGCAGGTTGAAAGGCATTCATGGCTATATAAATTCAACTTTTAAATCTTATAAAATTAAAAAGAAAAAATTTTCGCATGATCCATGTTAAAATTTTATTTTAACATTTTATCTTGGCCATTTGTTTTAACTCTTTGCATAATGTTGGATACATTAATGTCATTTGTTTATCATGCTGTTTAAAGCGGCTCTCACTTTTGGTAATATGACATTGAATGGGTCCATCACTGCTCAAAATCTTGATAAAAAAGTCTTGGGCAATCCCACGAAACTAAACGTAAGGACTTTTCCAACATTTTAGCAAAATAACCCAATTTCAAATCACCCAAAAATACATCGTTTCAAATTAGCCAATAATACATCTGCTTAATTTCCGACATTCAATTTTTGTTTTGTGAAAACCTTAAATGTGCATTTAAGGTTTTCACAAAACAAAAATTGCAAGCATCAAATGAGAACGCTGCTAATAGCAATCGCTTGAATATATTTGTATTTTCCTTATAGCGTCATAAATCAAAAAAAGTCATTTTCTAAAGAAGAATTAAAAAAATTAGTTTAAGTTTTTTAATTCAAGTTTTTCAATTTTCAAAGTTTCAGCAATAACTTTTATTCTTGGTATATACACAGCAGCATCTGAAGTTCCATCATAAGTTTCAAACATATCAAATGTTTCTATACCTGATTCCATGTCTAGATAGCTTGTAATTTTCTCGAATAAGCACGACACTAAAAATATAATATCTTTTACAAATTCTACGTAATATAAACACAAACAACAGCGTTGCATATTATAGTAATTTAAACACAACTATGATATGATTTTATAAATAGTCACTATATTATAAATTTATTTTACAACAAATACTTATAAATAGCCATTATAACAAATTTGCAGAACGAAAATGTCATGTGTGATGTCATGTGTGATGTCATGTGTGATACAGGTGAATAACTATAAGCTTTTTACAGGAATAACAATTAAATATTGAAAAACTGAAATTAAATATTGTAATCATAAAAAATCATAAGTATAAAAATCAAAAAATAGTAACATAATATAAAGCATAACAAATAAAATTAAAATTATTATAACAAACAAAACACATCTTATTATAACAATCAATACAAAAATATCATTAACTGAAAAAGTATATATTATATATATAATAAAATATATATATTAAAAAAAATAAAAGAGTATTGTCAACACTATAAAATTTGTCAGGTCACTATAAAATTAATCACACTATAAAATTTGTCAGGTCACCATAAAATTTATCACACTATAAAATTTGTCAGGTAAAATTTGTCATTTATCACATTTCACTGTTTAATTATCACTATCATATTAAAAAGAATTCGAAAAATAAAAACTTTTTTTTGCATTAAAATAAATAAAATTTTAATGCAACATAATGAAATAATAAGATTATTCAACTTGTGTACGGAGACAAATACATGGAAAACTACTCATATAGAGATAAGTTGCAGTTCAAATAAATTGTTTCTAGAGACTTTAAAGTTTTCTAGCTTTGTTGATGAAAATAAAAATATAAAACCTTCACAAACAAATAAATATTTTCCTCAAGCAAATGTTACATTATTATCCAAAAGAAGTAAATAACGAAAAAGACACTGTACGCCATCATTGGTAAATAAAACAATTCTCTCTATTTGATGTTTACAACAACCATTTTTCTAATTTTCAATTTTCAAAATTAAACTTTTTAAAATTGTTTTGCATGTTCAAAATCATAGATCAATGGACCACTAAAATATTTACCTTTAAGTAAATTAGGCGCAAATAGCTTATAGATATTATTATTTTTTAATCTTATGCATTGTTTTGTTTACCTTAATTTTCAAACTACTTGCTTATTTAGAAAATTTGTTTTTCTAATAGTTTTTTTAACTTGCCTAACATATTCTGAAATGGAAAATTGCTAAAATTATCAAGTGAACAAAACATCACCACATTTTTAGATAGTTGAATAAAACAGTGAACGTTGTAAATAACAAATTCTTTACCTTAAAGACTTTTACAAGTATTTTCAAATAAAAAAACTAATTCGAGGTCATATATAAACGACGATTTTGAGACAAACATTTGAGGGCACTAATGGATCAAAATAATGTAAAATAAAGGAAAAACTCAGTATCTTTCCACCCTAAAACTTTATGAGCAGAGCAACACTCCCCAAAAACTTAGAAGTAAAATTTTGTGCCAAGGAATGGAGACTACCAAACAACTGAACCATTGTACGATTATTGATTCAAACATGTTAAAGACCTGTCGGACTTTCCAATAAAGAAGCAATCGTTTTATGACTCCCAAACAAATCAGATGCGTATAGTCTAGACCCAACTAACTTTTTTGATAGTGTGTCCTTTAAAACTTTTAAATGTTGAAACCAACATTCAAAAGTATCAGAGGACACTTATGGAAATGTTGTTTTTTGTCAATCATATCAAAAAAGTCATTTGTAATTAGTTAGTTAGTTTATTTAGCCGTTTAAAAATGTTTACAATGTACAACAATATAAAAAAGTATGCAATTGTCTGGAGCAAGAAGAAGGCAAAAATAAGCCTTATTATCGAGCCCAATAGTAACGCTCCTAAATATATCCGTGTTATATAAGCAACAGCATTTAAAAAAAAGACAATTTTAAAATGTTAAGGAACAAAAAAAGTAATATGGTAATTAAAAAGTAATTAAATAAAAACAAAATAAAAATTAAATGTATTTAAAAAAATAACTAAATAAAAAAGAAATTATTAAAATGTAGAAAGAAAAATAAAAAAATTTTCTGTTTTTGGTTATAAGCTGAATGCAATTCGAAATTAAAATAATAAAAGTTTCTGTTACAATATCATAAAATATATTAAAGTAAGTTGAAGGTACTTCAAAAGTAATTATTCTCAATGAAAGTCTGATAAAGGCATTAAAATTCTAAATATTGACTTAGCTCTTTTTGTTATATAATTTAGATTTTATATTTTTGGAGCTAATTGACTTTAATAACTTCTAAAAATGACAGAGAAAACCTATCCGTAAGTACAAATTAACGTCTTAATTTAGATTTGAATTGCGGAAATATTTTTCTTGAATATTCACAATATGCTGAGTGTTTTTCCACAAAATTGGTCCCCAGTACTAAGTAGAATAAGAACATAACTTTAAATTATATTTTTGAGTAACAAAATTATTTTCTGAAAACTTGGGGTATTTATGGCTTACTTCTCTAAAATAATGATAGAACATTGTTGAAGATTGACCATGCATTATTTTATACATGAACTTTATGACTAGAAATAGGTTGATTTTAAACACATTTAATGCATTGAGTATACGTAGAAGTGGCTCATAAGGCTCAGTTCTTATTGCTCACAAATCGATTCTACATGCATGTTTTTGTTTAGTATAACTGTTTTTTAACTTAGCGTAGCTGGTGCTTGCCCATAGAATATTACCGTAAGTTAAACAGCTATGTATAAAGGAAAAATATAAACTTTTTAAAGATATAATATCTTTTACGATTACAGTTGTTTGTCTAGTAATATATTATTAACTTTAATACTGGAAAATTTTAAAGGAAGGTTTCCTGTTTTGGTTGATTTGTGTTCTAGATTAAGCGTTTATTACAAGTGAGCCATTCTTTTCCTTTGTTTATTTCTTCATTAACTACTTTAAAGAGGGTTTTAGTATTGCTATGACGACGAAACAGATTGGAGTAATCTGCAAACAAAATAAAATTTAATAAGTTCGAGGTAAGAGTAACGGTAACAATGATAAGATTGAGCTATGAGGAACTCCACATTTTATTATACTTTTTGTTGTTTAAAGATTGCAATATTAAAGTATTGCTGTCTATTTGATAAGTATTCCTTAAACCATAGTAAGTTATTGTTTTTTGTTCCATAATGCTCAGGTTTTTTTAAAAGACATAGTTGACTGTGTCAAAGACTTTAGATAGAATAATAAAGACTCCTAATGTAAAACAATTTTGATCAAAAACATTGGTTACATGAGTTACTAACTCGGTTAAAGCGTTATCAATTAAATGATTTTTTAAAGTCAAATTGCTTGTTGTACAACATGTTATTTACTGTTAAGTAGCTGTTTAGTCTATTATACATTATACGTTTGAATAGCTTAGAAAAGCATGGTAAAACTAATATTGGTTTATAATTCGAAGAATCCGTGTCATCACCAGACTATAGGTGATGAATATACACGACTCGTGCAACTTTTAATTCTTCTGGAACTGTGGATTGCAGGAGTAAAGAGAACGATTAAAAATGTGACGTAAAGAGGTTTCAATAATACAAAAACTTTGACTTTACAACATTTGTGCTAATATAATCAAAACCTACACTTGTGTTGTTTTTAAAATTATCTGGAGCAAATTGCAACTCATTAATATCTTCCTTAGATT